>NC_064033.1:4420977-4721954 GCF_917208135.1 Athalia rosae
CTCCTTCCGCTGGTCCAGTCCGAGGGGAGGACCCGCCGTACGAATTCGGCGCCTCCTTTGAACCAGCGCTCGAGGTCGTCGTCCTCGTCCTTGATAAATTCGACGGTCGTTAGAACCCAAGTGAGCATAGTAATCGACGCACCTTCGATCGTCGGCGGTTCGTCGCTCGCGTTAAATCGGGATATAAAATCCGAGACGGCCGGAGGTGGCGGCGCCGCCGCCGCCGGCTCGCCGCAGCCATCGGAGCCGCCGCTTACGACGAGGGCGTCGATTCCGTCTAATCGAGCGATAAAATCAGCGCCGATAAAAAGACGCGCCAAAAGCGGCAAGCGTCGATCGGTATCGGGGGGCGTTAATCATCAGCAGGGGTCGGCCGGTGCCGCCGATTCGAACGGAACGTGCGAATTCGAGGTGGATATAAACGATGCGAATGTCGAAGGGAGGTCGAGGAAATCGTTCGCGAAGAATCGTCAAACGACCCAGTCCTCGAAGCACGCGGACGTAGTGACGATGGTTTCGCTGGTCAGTTCGGCCGACAGCGACAGCGACATCGATCGAAATTCACCCAGAGATGACAAACTGATTCACGAACTGCGCAACAAACTAACGACCACACCGATAATAAAGACGTCGGCCGGCTGCTGTCAGGCCGTAGCCGCCGTGCTCAGGAAACCGATAAAATCGGGTGAGTTTTGGGTCGTCGAAAAAAAGGAAAGAAAAAAAAAAAAACACACACAATTGACGGAAATTTTAACGGCGTTTTCGAAAATTTGGAAATAGAATTGAAAGTCGGCGAACGAGCGAGCGGCGATTTTGCGATAAAATTCGAACGCGCGGTGTTTGAATAAATTATTATTATTATTGTTGTTATATAAGATAACGGTGTCGGACGGCAAAGTGGCGATAATAATTGCGAGTTAATTAGGATATTATATAACCGAGAGACACGCAACCCTTACACAGCTATCGCATTCCGAAAGTTGACACACACTAGATTTTCACCAACGTAATTGCGGACTGACTCTATTACGTTGTTTTCACCGACACCCAAACGCAATCTTATTACCTGTGTACGTATAAAATCGTATTTCCGTGATAGAATTTGCAAAACGTATTCCGCTAACTTTGATTTATTTTTTCTCTTTCAATTTTTACAATAAGATTTGAACAAAAAAAAAACAAAAAAACTATTTTTCTTTTCTATAAAATCATTTGATACATCTAGTGCACGAATATAAGAAGACAAGATAAATTATACCGTATTATTTAATTGAAGAAAAAAAATATCAAACTAAAAAACAAAAAAAAAAAAAAACAAACGTTATTCAACCATTCGAGAGATTTAGAAACCTGGTTTCCGTAATTTGAAATCACTTTGAATTATATCACGATTAAAATCGAACCGCAAACGAAAAAAAAAAAGCTAAGAAAAAAGGGTTGAATTTATAATTGAGTTATACACCACCCCCCATCACGTGTGTATATACCTACTATGTACACGTAGACGGCAAAACAACCGGAAGAATTTGTACGTTATACATATGTATAAAGTTGAGTGTTAACTTCCTTAAGAAAAGAAAGAAATAGAAAAGAAAAAAAAAAAGGCAGAAGAGTGAAGGAAAGAAAAAGTTTCTCACTTTACGTATCGCGTTGATATACTATAACCTACGGAAGGATAACGATTCGCACCCTATACAATACACAGGATTATAGAAATTTAACCAATATTTCCATAAAATTTCTTCTGGTTTTCAACGCTTCGAAACCAACGCTGTTCTCCTGCCTTCCATTTAGAAAAAAAAAAAAAAAAAACCAAGGATTTACAAAAGCGTGACGGTTTATTTTTAGAAAAATTGAAAAAGAGAGAAAAAAAACAAAAGGATAAGAAATAGAGAAGAAATGTAGCTAATTATAATAATATCAATCGAATCGAATCTAATCATATCGATATTTTAGAACGGTTAATATTTCGTTTCAGTGTCATTCCAGCATCAGGATTCTTTCGACATAGAGAGGGACAATAATCAGCAGGAGACGCAGGGGAGGGAAGACAACCGAAAATGGGGAGTTATCGGAGTGTTCGGTCAGCAAAGATATCCGGTGGTGTGTCGGGGTGGCGGAAGTGCGTTGCCTACCCCCGAAGAGGCGAACGTTTGGAGATCCGAGGAAACGACGACGACGACGACGACGACGTCGACGTCTCCGTCGACTTTGACGACAAACGCAACGGGTGCAACCGCGACGACGTTCCCCTTCGCCACCCCGACAACCGCCGCGATCACCCGGAGCAACGACGAATCGAACGATAAAGAATCCGAGGATACTATTTTAACCCCCGTAACCGATCGGGAAAAACGATGCCTGGCTGTACCAATCGGCGATCCAATTCGCGATAAAAAACGAAGACTTTTACGTACCAGAAGCACGCCGCCCGGTCGTCCTTAGTGAGTTATTATTATCTCATTTTTCTTTTGTCCGCAACTAAGTTCACGTTAATTATTTTTATACAGCACGATACAACGACGAGATAGGTAAGAATGACATTTTTCGTAGCATCGGCGCTGGGGGGGAAGGAGGGGGGGGGGGGGGGGGGGGGGTAAAAAAAACGAGAGAGAAAAGAAAATACAGGCAACGATATTTGATTTCGCAGGACAACATCGAGGGTTGAAAATACTTAGGGGGAGAGGGAGAGGGAGAGGGAGGGGGAATAGGGGGTCGTATGCAAATCCTTCGGCGCCAAGGATCTAGGTGGTACAAGATTGTGTGTATAATATACGAACATAGAAAATCCGCGAAGGAGAAATAAGAATATACAATTTAGAGCTATATAGTTTTCGTATTCCCGTCGTCGTCGTCCTTTTAAATTCGCTAAAGCTCGCGAGAGAGGGAGAGGAGAGGAGGTTTTTTTATTCGGGGGTACGAAGGATAAAGAAGAGAGAGAAGGAAGAAAAATAACTTGAGGGGGGGGGGGGGGGGGGGGGGAAGGAGGGAGAGGATCGTGAATTTACCTTCGATTTCAGCCGGCTCATCTGATTTACGACACAACCCTGAGAAACCGAGAACTGGAACGTGTTTCACTTGTGAGTCATATCGGCCGTATGTGCACCACCGCGTACATATGTACGATACATACGAAATGTATATACGTACGTACGTATGTATGTGTACCGTGGCGTATGCACATAGAGAAATTGAACGCGAAGGCCGCGTGCAACTTTAACGACACACAATACCTGTGTGTTACATCTATATGCAATTTTTTTCCCCTACAAAAAAGGATAGAGATGTGAAATTCCATAGATTCGTCTACGATACGAGTACCCACGCATATATACACCCAAATTTGATTTAAAAAAATCCTCTTTTTTTTTATTCCCCCCCCCCTCCATTTTTTGTTAACCCCCTCAGTTTTCACTTTAACGTCACCGGTTGTGTAGATTAAATGTGAAAAAAGGAAGAAAAAATTAAATTCGTTATCACGGTACGTGATACGTGGATATATAGGTACGTGTCAGGTATATGTACACATATGTACACATATGTACAGATACCTGATATGCAGAGCGATTTTTTTTTCTTTTTTTCTTTTTGATCTATCCTTTCTTCGATGTTTTTTCACATTTTGAATAGCTTAGCGATTACGTGGCGAGTTTGATTTTTTTTTTTTATACTTGGTTATTCGTGAAGTAGGTATTATGAATCATCGATCATTCCATAGTACGACATAATGTGCAGAGTAGCATCTATACACGTATTACGTATACATATATATATATATTGTCGGGGTATCTGGTTAATCATTTTTTTGCAACCGGCTGAAGTTCGTCCGACGAAGTTGTAGTCATACTATTATACGTTACACGCCTATGAGTCGCGTAATTTGTTTCCTTTTCAATTTTTAACTGTATTTTATATTTCATTCTATCTTTTCAACCCTTGTATAGTCGACGATCGATCGAATTCGGTAGACACGCCTGGTTAACAAACTTAAGAAAAGTTACCACACCGAACCCCGACGACCCATGTAAATAAAGAAAAAAAGAAAACTGAATATGTGAAAAAAAAAAAAAAAACGCGATAAGACGAATTAACGTACACAAGAAAAACGGCGACAAATTATAAATCGCGACCTGGCATGAAATTTTCTACAAAAATAAAAGATCAGGTTCATAAACGGTACATATACATATACACAAGTACATACAAGGTGACCGCGCGAGACACTTTGTTTTGTTTTTTTTTCTAGTAAAAGAATCGGCGTACAGTGTCGTTGTTTTCTTGGTCTCGTGTTCTCGAGTGTGTTGATGTGATATAGGAGAGTAGAGAACTGGGACAATTATCGATCAAATATACGTTCGTTCGGGAGATTGTAGCAATTCCAGGGGAAGGGGGAATATTAAGCATCCCCCCCCCCCCCCCCCCCCCCGCCTGTGACAGATCGTCGTAGATCCGTCTTACGGTTAGGAGAGAAAAAAAAAAAAAAGGCCGGGAAATTGAGGATTATTTAACGTTGTTTCAGCGGACATTCGGAGGACGGATCGATCAACGGGGGTGGCGGTAGTAACAACAACAACAACAACAACAACAATAACGGTCAGCTAAATTCCGCTGCGGGTGTCGCGAGCGAGATGACGGGAATTTCGCGAAATCGCGAGAACGAGGGGCCTTCGAACGACGTGAGGGGAAACTCCGCGTTTCCGGGTACCCGCAACGAGCTCCCCGTCGTCAAGGTGAGGACGATCAAAAAATGGAAAAAGTAGAATATTCGGAAGTCGCGAATTTCCTTATCTCGTGACGCGGTTTGTTGTGATCTCATGTCCGTAAGCGACGCGAACGTAATGTGCGGAATATTTCTGTTGCAGATCGACACGAAAATCGCTGGAGATAGCGCGGAGATAATCTTGGAATCCGACGGCGCGACTAACGCGTCGTCATCGTCAGAGCCGAAATTTCAAACGACGAAAGAACGCGAATGCTGGCACCTCTACAAACGAATGTGCGACAAAGGGGTCTACGTGTCGTTCGATACGGTTCTCAGGTATCCCGACTTATCGGAGAATAAATCGCACCCGAATCATACGCATTTTTCTTTCTTCCCTTTTTTCTTTTTTTTTTCTTCTCTAAACACTATTTCTAATTACAGGGGTATGTTAACGCCGACGGAGTATCGTCTACGACAAAAAGAAACCGCGGCAGACTGCTGACGTGCCATTCGATATCGAAATATTATGTTTTATGTTTTATTACCTTTCTTTCATTTATCTGAAATATCTATATATGGAACTGCATCGTCGGATTCGACGTGGAAATATACGAAGAAAGATAAGAAAGAAACATATATAAAAATAGAGATTGATCGGCTTGTTTTTTTTGCTCGATCAATAGATATATATTACAACAGATATGTACGTGTGTGTATATATACGAGAAAATCGACATATATGCCCTTAACGTATTATTATTATGATTATCATCGCTTTACACATATTTCTGATGATATTGAAATGATGTTGATGATATTGAAAAAAGCGAAGGGGATATTTCGTCTTTCAAAGATTCAAGTGTAGAGCGAATTGTAGGTATAATATAGGCGTGCAATTGTAAGAAAACCCGAATAGAAAAGTAAAGGAAGAAAAAAAAAAAGCCCGATTATTGATTAGTTTTAAACGAGCTTTTGGGTAAAAACTGCCTAATTTTTAGAAGATATAATATACAATGTAACTATAACGTGAATTATAGGTAATATATAGATATATGACTGCACTCTGTAGAAGTGTAGAGACTGTTGTTAATTGTAGGTGTACATATAAAGTGTACTGAATATCTGTACGTATTTGCCAATAAGCAATATTTCTCATTTCTCATGTAATTTTGATTTTTGAAGAAAATATCCAGCAGGATATCATCAACGTATATTAGGGTGTGTCTATTATTTATAAAACCAAAGAAAAAAACAAAGTATTATTGTTACTGTTATACTAAATACTGATTTTGTAATTTATTGATATTGTATTGATATTGCTCAATAAACGATTACCTTGTTGTTATTGCGATATGAAAAAAAATGTGTTGATTAATTGATTCATTGGTGGGTACGTGTAGGGGGAAAAATGTAATTTGTTGCAACAGTCGTTATAACAGTGAGTGACTCGATCTACGAGTTGAAAGAAATGAACAATAAATAAAAAAGAGGACCGCGAGATGGGGGATAAAAACTACTCAGCGTCTGTACCATTTGTCGATAGAACCTGTTTTATCGTTTGCAAAAGTAGGAGATTGTTTACCGATGGATGTTTAACAGCTGTTGTTTGAATATTTTCTTGTCTACATGTCTAATGTGGTTTATGTTTATAAAATTGACGGATCGGTCAGCGCACGGATGGTTTATCGGAGGGTCAGTTTATTTAGAGGGTGTTAAACATTGGTAGGAAATGTCATAAATTCTTAGCGATGGCACGATGACACGTGCTAATTTCATAACGTTATGTTTTGTTGCTGTTATAAAATTCAGTCAATCATGTCGAATCCCGGAAAATACGGAAATAAAGTTAACGTCGACTACAAAGCTCGACTCGAGCACAAATTATATCTGGTAAGTTAACAACAACGTAGTTGACATTTAATATCCCTCGTGATTCATATTTGAAAAATTAGCACCTTTGATCATTCTGTTTTCAACGCCAAGCCCTGTCGATTGCACTATAACTAATTTGACACGTAGATAGAAAAAAGAAAAAACAATAATAATAATTGATAATTAAGCCGCCCAAAACACCTATCAGGGGAAAATTTAATTGGATGAATTTCCTGTTGACACAAATGTTAAACATACATGATGTAATTCCATTCCAAGACAGAAATGGAGAGGTGTTTTCGTAAAATGTGATTCACACATTTAGAACTACAAATAAAATAATGATTCTCTGAATCAAACTTGAGAAACATATTTCCTTCTAACTTATTGCAGGCTCGAGAAAATCCAGAACCAGTATTCGATATATCTGAATGCGCATTAAAAAATGTTCCGTCAGGGATATATTCGCTGTGCAAAGTTTTTAGGAAAAAGGCTTTATGGATGCAATTTAACAAACTAAGTACTCTCTCAGGAGGTGGTGCCTTAAGCGATCTATCGCTTCTTACTGTATTGGATCTCCGTCACAATTGCTTTACATGTTTACCTGTCGAGATAATGCATCTTACGTCACTCAAAGTGGGTAATCTATAGCTTGAAGTAGTAACAATGACATAAAGACTTGTAATTAAAATTCTATTTTCAGGAGTTGTATCTACAAAATAACAGCATAAGAAAGCTGCCAATGGAAATACTGAACCTAACAAATTTGTCCATTTTTAACATTGCTCATAATAATTTAAAATATTTACCCGAGTCGCTCGGAGATCTGAGACATCTCACCGCGCTCGACATAAGCCACAATAAGCATTTGGATAAATTACCGAAATCTTTGGGCCACGTACAGTTACTATCCGAACTAAATATTGACGGATTGAATCTCACGTATCCAACTCAGGATATAATCTCCGGTGGAGTCATCGTGATCGTTGCTTTTTTGGCAAGAGAATGTGGAATAGAGTATAAACCGGAAAATGTGATACAAAAAACGGATGTCGAGTGCGATTTAAACTCTGAAGACAAATGGACGAGCTACCAGAATAAAGACAATGATATTCAGGTTCATTTTCTTAACAGTTATCGATGGATTGATGTTGTCACGCAATAGTTTATGTTATTATTTTTATTTACAGGCCACATTAATGAAGCTAGAACAAAACAAGGCATGTGTTTATATTTATTTTGTACGCTTGAATCATTTTATCGCATCACCTTATTTACCTGACACGTTCCAAACATGACACTATATTTTAAAATGCAAGTATGCCTGATTTATCTTTACGTAGATGTGCCTCTCTGAATTCACCTTTCTCAAAAAGCCTAAAATGTTAATTTTCACCCAAGGTGAGAGTCAATGAGTAATAAGACGAGTTGAACTGCTAACTAAATGTTACATCAAACGGATGTCGCTTTTTTTGAGTTGCTTCATTTTCGGTAAATTTAATGTGACTAATCGCTGCAACCTTTGTTGAGTTATTCAAAGTTTGAATCACGACATAAAACTATCGTCTGACGACAAGCTTTGCGTTTAGGAACACCGACAAAATGCCCTTTTGGAAGTGGAAAGGAATATTCGAGAACAACAAAAGTACGAACACCAGTTACAGTCTTCGCTCAAAGCTCACCGAGAAAAGCTTCTGGAGGATCTTGCGCTACAACAGACTCAATTGGAACTGGAGATCGAAAAAGTTCAACAGGAGAGGGACAGTAATCGAACGCGCCTTTTGTCTTACATCTATAATAGTGAGGATTTTGATGTTCATTACCTACTTAATTAATAAAATCAAGGGTTTGTAATTTTTTGCTAACATTTTAGCGGAGCGAGAAGCCGATAATGTGATAAAAGAATTCTTAAGAAACAGCGAAGACGAGAGGCAAAGTCAAGCGGAGCTTCTCGAGAAAGAAAAACTTGAAGAAAGTCAATTACTCTCAGCGTGTCACTCCGCACAATTCAATTTGCGTACAAAAGATACCCTCTGTAAGTGGAAAATATGATGTAATATTCGACATTGGAACGGTACAAAAATTTTGCATAAGATTTTTAACTTTGTTATTTTCTTTCGATCAGGTGCTATGGAAGAATTATTGGGAGAAGAATTACTAACGGAGCAAAAACTGGCTGAATACACCAAATTCCGAGATTACACCGCCCAATCTCTCTTGAGCTTGTAAGTCTTGAGAGAAACGTAGAAATGAGAAAACTTTCAACCTCAACTCGCTATTCTATTACAGGGAAGTGAGAAACAACGAACATCTAACGCAGATAGTACAAGACCAAGAGAGAACGAGACAAGATTTGATTGTCAGTTTACGCAAAGATGAAGCGTTGCAAAAAGCTGCCGTTGCTGCATTGCTCGAGGGTAGCGACACACGTTCCTGGAGCATCGTTCAACAAGTAAACCTGGTCCAGGCACAGCTCGCAAACCTCACCGCGATCGAATTAGAGAGACGAAAATTAGAAATAAATCAACAAATAGTGAGAACCATTTTCCAGAGCAACCCTACCATTGAAATTTTACTCCATTTAAAGACTCGCTACTGCAATATTTTTTACTTCCAGAATGACATAGCCGACAAAAGAGTAACTCTGAGCATTATTCTGATGGACTTATTGGAGCAGCAAGAAAAACGAAGAGAACAACTCATCGCAACTATCAACCAAATCGCCCAACAACGACATGCAGATGTGAGAGCCAATTTTTTTGTAATTACTCAAATGCAAAGAAGACCTCTGATTATATTTTCTCATTTTCAAAGATGACAAGAAGAGGCAGTCAGTTTTGGCTGATGCAGTATCAATCTTTGATGGAAACCAGACCTCAAGGATTACTGGAAACGCTTGAACCAATGTTGGTTCGCCACTTAGCTATCGCCGGAGTGCTGCATTGTCTCCCATTTTTGAGTACACTACCTTCATTATTGCCTCACGTCACGGACGTTCAGCTCATAGAGGTAAGTTCAAAGTTCACCGAGAAAGGATGAAGCAACCTTTCACCGAAGATATTTAATCAATAGAATAATTTGATGCAATGAAAATGTTTTTTCTGTAGGCTGGAATCAAGAGTCCTAGCGATCGAGAAGCCATCATTCTAGCCACTGAGAATTACATAGAGGAGAAGAAGTTACATGCTACCGAACATTCGCATGAACTACCAGCTGCAAGCGCCCCCCCAGAAGAGGAAGCTGCTGCGACTTCTAACGTAAATGACACAACAAATAAAACTGAAGATATGCAGGGTATCAATACCACGGATTGTGTAATCTGCCTAGACTTGAGCGTAAGTCCGAAAATATTCGAATTTATAATCGGTGAATGGATGGAGATTGTAACGTGGTATTTTAATTTTCAGTGTGAAGTTATTTTTCTTCCCTGTGGACACATGTGCTGTTGCGCGAATTGTGCTAATAAAGTATCAACGGAGTGCCCGATGTGTAGAAGTGCCGTGAAGCGTAGAATACGCGTTATGACAACATGATCATCGCAGTGAATTTCGAAAATATTAAATTCGCACAATTGTTGAACAACGTTAAATTTATTCGTGAATTCGGTGTACGAAAAAAAAACAAAAAGGAAAAAAAAATAATTAATTTTTTTGCATAAATCGAATCTTGTTTGGTTTTTTTTCTTTTTATATCGCAAAAGCGTGAACTTGGGCTTGTGAAAATATTCTGCCTTAATTTTAAGGAATAGTTCAATTATATTAAAAAAAAAAAAACACGTATCGATGTCTCGTTAAGCAAGTGGATTTGCAAAGAGTGAAATTATTAAAAGATATGATATTCATTGAGGGATTCTTTATACGTCCCACAAAAGTATTTAAGCTAATCTTATAACGTGGATAGTCTGATGCAAGTAAGTATTTTAAATACATACCGATGCAAAAAGTGAATCTATCCGGAATAATTCTAAATTAAAAAAATAATAACGTACTATCGCTGAAATATGATGTACCGCACTTCATAAGAATGTATGACTACCGAATGGAGATGCCATGATTTACGACTAGCTTAGCATTTAATTTTGAGCAGTTAAAAAACATTTTGATTCACCTAATTATTGTTAAAAATGGCAGCCGCTAACGACTGCTACTTACAATTAGATAGTCAATGATTACTATGTTATGTCCGTGAATAGTCGAGTACTAGTCTTTGTTTGTCCATTTTGATAAAATAAAAGTGCCATATATACATATAACGATACGTATAAACATTATTATATATACACAACATTATGGTGTCGGTATTTATCTACAGATTGTAAGTAAACAGAACTGAGATATTAGATAGGTAACACGTAACAACTTTGAAACGAAGTAGATGATCGATCCAAGTGATATGTTTAGCGACGTTAGTAAGAGGCGCAAATTATTTGCCATTTATGTAACACGTTTTGGATAGTAATGAAAATTTTTTTAATGAATTTTGCAACGAGAGATCAATGTTCAACTTCTTTGATCAAGCTATAAATGTGAAATTTTTTTTCAATCTCTATGTTTATCAAGAAATCGAATAAATGAATTCTCTCTCGACACGGTTTGCGACCACAATTAAAAAAAGCTATTTTTACCAATTAATCATTGACATACCGTTAATTCATCGTAACACGTATCTATAAATATTATATTACTCGATAAAATACACACTCCTATGAGCAATCTCTGCATAAATATTATGTAACCGATTTACTATCACACCAATATTGTCTTATATATTATTAATAAATTTTCTGAGACTGTTTACGTAATACCTATTATAACGCGGTGTAACAATTATTCGTAAAACTGTCACATTGCCGGGAGTAACGAGACGGATTAAAGAAGTTGGGGGGAAATAAAAAGTTTAAAGCGTAGGTGCAACAAAATTGATTACAAGTATTATAGTTACACATAGCCTATGAGGTAAATAATGCAAATCTTAAATAGAGCGTATAAAAAATAGGAGGTAATATTTAATTAGTCATCTTCACCGGCAGCCTCTTCCATCTCTTCGTCATCTTTTTTCTGTTGCTTTCTCTTTGTGGTTGCATCTTTCTTTTCTTTCTGGGATTTTTTGAAATTTTCCAGCGCCTCCTGAAGCGGTTCGATAAACTGATCGAATTCTATGTCTTCCATAGCCTGAATTACGTCAGAACCGCTGATGGTTTTCCTTTTTCCTTTCTTGGCTACTGTATTCGCAGCTGATGTAACGTAAAGAATAAAGATAGAAGCAGCTTTTGCCACTGCGGCACGTGCTTCTTTTCCAATATTTATTCCATCTGGTAAGGATTCCTTGATTATTCTCGTCACAACTGCATTGGGGAGATTCAAATCTTCTAATCTTTCCGCCATCTAGAGAGTTGGAAAAATAACTTCGTGTAGTTGAGAGAAAGACCTGAGCAAGATAAATAAGTGGATGGCTTATAATCTTTGAGGTTATAGCTTGCATGCAGAGTAAGACCAGACATAGTTGAAATAATAATAAATGCACTTACTTTCAGCAAAACAAAGATTGACTTCTTTGGGAATCAACAATTCGAGCCAACAAATGACTATTGATTATTCTAGCGAGTGAAAAAATGTAGCACTTCTTCGACAAGGTGACTTGTGGCATTATTTTGTGTACACCGGGCAATTTAAACTAGGTATTAAAAACATGAGAAATATAATGGAGTTCGAGAACGCCAACTGTGCGTCTTGTCCAAATCCGTTAGATAATTCTGCGAGAATTGCAACTGGTTTTAGAACACGTTAAAGGGGTCGCTACACATCGCAGTACGTCGTCTGCATTACTAGAAGTGAATTGATTTGACAGTAATTTGACAGTAATCTCGCTGTCAACAATTTCAATAAACATCGAAACAAAACTGAGTCAACATTCGCAAGAAAATGTCGAAAATGGAAGAAGGAATGGCCCACATTCGGCAGGCCGAAAAAAGGTAGGGTGAATGCCAAAAGATTAAGGGAAAATCTATACCCACCCTGATTTATAAAAAAAACACAGCCCATAATTATCGCGTGCGTGTTAATATTTTCCAGTTTGAAAACATCGCTCCTAAAGTGGAGACCTGATTTTGAAATAGCTGCCGATGAATACTCCCACGCCGGTAAGTAATATTCATTGTTTTTTTATGACAATGGGTCATCGCATCTGACAAATTAATTTTTTTGTTATTCAGCAACCTGCTTCCGGAACGCAAAGGCTTTTCAACAATGTAAAGAATGCCTATTGAAGGCCTCCGATTGCCACAAACAAAACAGATCGTATCCTTTTCAAAGTATCATTGTTCTGTTATAAATTCTCATTGTCTATTAAATTTCTTAATAAATGTAACAGATGGTTCCACGCGGCAAAGTAAGTATAGTCTCACTAGCTTTAAATTAGAGAATAGAAATTTAACATTTTCAAAGTTCCAACTAAATATTTTGGATTATAGGAGCATTGAGCAAGCAGTACTGGTGTGCAAGGAACTAGGAAATTTATCAGAAGTACCAAAACTTGCGCATTCTGCCTGTACATTGTATCAACAACACGGTTCGCCTGAATCGGGTGCCACAGTTTTGGACAAAGCAGCCAAATTGTTGGAATCAACCGAACCTGAACAAGCATTAGAGCTATTCAAGCGAGCAGCAGACGTAGTTATGGTATAAAAACATTAGAGGCGCAAAAAAAATGGCAAGAAGAACTCAATCATGGACCAAATTGCAGGGTGAAGACAGTCCACGACAAGCGGCTGAATATATGAGCAAAGTGGCTAGAATCTTGGTCAAATTAAGGATGTACGACCAAGCCGCGGACGCAGTTCGAAGGGAAATTGGAATGCATCAACAAATAGATCACACTCCGTCTGTGGGAAGATTAGCCGTAGCCCTTGTCTTGGTACAACTTGCACGAGGAGATCAAGTCGCGGCAGAAAAGGCTTTCAAAGAATGGGGAAACTATTGCGACGCGCCCGAGGTAAGTTATTACAGAAGAAGAGATTGATCCGTTCAAACGTCAACACATACTAAAAAAAAATATTTCCCACAGGTCCAGACACTGGAGATGTTACTACAAGCCTATGACAACGAGGACGCCGATTCCGCGAGGTCCGCTTTGAACAGTCCGTTCATTAAGCACATGGACATCGAGTACGCCAAGCTAGCAAGAGGGCTTCCACTCCCTCAGGTAGAATACGCAGTCCCACCAGCGGGTGTGAGACCAAACGCGACGGCCTCTTACATTTCTCCAAACGCTACTAAACTGACTAGCCAAGCCACGATTGAGGCGGAAGTTAATCAAGTAATATTAATGGATGGAATTGAAAATCGATTCATCAATGACCTCCACATGTTCACTGTTGGTAATAAATGGTTGAATAACCTTGAAACTTTGTTCAACAGGTAGAAAACGCAGCCCCAGCTAAAGCCACAACCGGAGCTGTGCCAAGAGCAGAAGGACTCGAGGACGTTGCGCCGTCGAGTCCCTCGCAAAAGCCGAATCAAAGTCCTCCCAAAGAAGAAGAACCGGAGGACGATTACGAAGGGGGACTATGCTGATTTGATTAATACCAATCAAAGTTATTCCCTAGGTACCAGATTCCGTAGTAGATGAATTAGTTACAGATCCCTAGTGGTTATTATTTATTAACTATTAGCTAACTCATATCTTCCGCTACAATCTGCATTTATACTGAATAACTATATAGTGTATACGTTATCGAGTCGCTTCTATTACCTATCAATCAAATGGCACAGACGGCGTAAAATATATATATACCTATTTAACGAGAAAATAAATACAACAGTCTATTGTATCTTCGATCAGAATTCAGCTATCACTGTGATTAACGTGATATACATATAAAATAGGAGAATTATATTCAAAAATAATTTTCATCCATTATTCAGATGTTTACGTAATTGTTGCAATCGATAAAATATATATGATATTATCGGAGTATTCAGAGATTAAGATATTTATAAGAAAGTATGAATAAATAAATAAAATAAAACTCTAAACGTTTACGTGTGTCGATGAGATATCGTGTGAGTGATGATATTTTCCCTTCTTTCCGTTGATATTGAAACGAAAAGACAAAAGGTTTAATAATATTCGTTATAGTCATGTAAAAGAAATCATAGTTATTCCCAACCACGTTTCTGCCAAACTTTTCTGAACCTCAAATAAAACGATGGAAATGATTATCCATCAGATTTTCAACAATAATCAATCGTTTACGTTCCGACAAAAAACGGGTTGCAACAGAACGCATGGTAACAGCTATCGAGGTAAACAAAAACGCATTTGAAAATTTTACCTGTTGCGTTGCTATCGAACGACACCGGCTTCCTCAGTTTCCACAAATTCCGACGTCAATAGAATTCCGACCTGGTGTGTTACACGCCGTATCACAATGTAACTCACTCACGATAGTAAAAAAATGTCGACATGATATTGATAATGAGAAAAATTGATATCACGAAGCACTTTTAGCGCGAACTACACTTGAACCGTCAACGAGACCACAAACGTGAAAACAATTGAGAAACGTTCGCGATATTTTGGGGACAAGATGGCGGCGAGTTTCGACCGCGATTCGACCTATCGCGGTCGGGGTATGGAAAAACATCATCGATCCGTGCACTGCCATCTAGAGGTCATTTCTAGGGCGCAAACGTCAAAATCGAATAAATAGTCGTCTGCATTCGGCAGACGTCATGAACGAAGGGGCCAGATGATGAGGGAGCAGTGGGGCGCGAGCAAGTGTCAATTTGATTATTGTTGTCTATTTTAAGTCTAACGTGCGGATTATAATCTGTTAATTTACCCCCGATGATTGAGAAATTACGGACAAACATTTTTACGGGTGCCAAGGGGAGGCGAGAAGGGCTTCCTTTTTAATTTTCGAGGAAGGAATGACGCTAGGGGACCCCTTCTTTGTCGTCAAGGAGTAAGTTACACAAAATGGGGCTGGCATTATCAGTTCTTAGTTTCGCTACAATATCAATAATGAATTATCAATAATATCGCGTGGCATAGAAAATTTTAAATATTTACCTCAATCTTTTTGTCACAAATGTGTTTCTCCGCAAACACAAACAAATCGATTACAATACGTCCATTACACCCTCCTCCCATTTATCAAGCTCCACAAATTCTCTCCCTGAAAATATCATTTCAAAATTACCGATAGATTGTAATATTCGTATTACGAGACTTGATCACATGGAATTCTTATTAATGTAGAAAAATTAACATCAATCATAACGCTTTGACAGATGTGTAACGATTATCGAATATTCCTTGATAAATTGAATATGGCGGTATTTGTTACTTTTATTATTATATTCCTTTTTTTTTTTTAAAGATTTATTCTACGCGTGTAACCAGAGCCACTTAAAATATCTTTAAATAAATACAACGGCAGAAAATACTGATTAATTATGGTTTGCAAATTATTGGAACTTGAAATAATGCAGTTGCAACAATGAAAAATACAAAAATAATGTATTTCAATCTGATCAAGTTCGAATGAGAAATGAATGCGAATCATGAAACGAAAATGAGAAACAAATTTCAACCAACCCTGGGATTTAAGGAATGTTTTTCAAGATGATAGGAATTATTACAATCTTCTTTCATACTTCTAGCGAGGTGTGTAAAGCTCTCAATAAAACACGTGCATTGTACGGACGGTGGACAGAGTTGCAAGATGGATCGAGTGCAACGTCAACTCCAGTAGTCGGTGGACTTCCGGTTTCCCGTGAAGAACTTGAGTGGACTACCACCGAATTGCGAAACGCTCTTAGATCCATTGAGTGGGATCTAGAAGATCTCGAAGACACGATCTATATCCTTTAATATTCGAAGATCTAAGCGGAAGAAAAAAAGAAAAAAATGCATAAAATAACAATTAGAATGTTTACACATCAAATCAGCTGTTAAAGTCAATTAATAATCGGTGCGTATCCAAAGTTTCGCAAATAAACTGTGATGTCTTGACGCGTTGTGATGATCGAAAAATCTGTACGTAATTTAAAATTACTCCAATGAGAATAGTATTTTGCTGAGTAAAGACACGTAAGTTAACCAACAAATTAATGTTCAACAAATTACTGTAACAATCATCAATTATCTAGTCTTATTTTATCGAAATAAGGTATACTGTTTATCTCCACTAACTATTCAACTATCAGCCTTAACTCAATGCACACGTATCGTAGAGAAAAATCCGAATAAATTTAAAATCGATAATAAGGAATTGACCATCCGACGAAATTTCATTGAAAAAACACGTGAGATGGTCAAGGTAAGCTAACCAACCATACAAATAAGGTCCGAAGTCTTCATTTCGTATACAAAATCACTCCCTAATTTTACAAAGAATTTAACACGTGACACGTCTTTACAGATCATGAAGGAGAAAATGAATTTAAGCAGAGGTCGAGACCGTGATCATACAGCTAGACAGGTTGGTATCAACGGATATTCCTGTAATGATCAGCAAAGAATAATTTGGAAAAAGCATTTTTTTTCTGATCTGATATCATTACAGCCATTACTGGACAATAGTCCAGCAAGAGTACCGGTCACACATGGAACAACAAAGTACAGTAAACTTGAAAATGAAATGGACAGTCCGAACAGGCAATTTCTCGAGGATACGCTGCAACAGCAAGATACGATGATGCATCATCAAGACGAGCAGTTGGATATGATCGGCGAGAGTATCGGTACCTTGAAAACGGTGTCTCGCCAGATTAATACCGAACTGGATGAACAGGCTGTGTATATATTAGTTGTCTTTCAAATATTCCATATCTATAATTCCATATGAATGGATGATTGTAATTTAATTTGTTTTCAGAATGCTGGATGATTTTGGAAACGAGCTAGAAGTTACGGATTCAAAGTTGGATGCGACTATGAAAAAAATGGCTAAAGTCCTCCACATGAGCAATGGTAACTATAACAATTACATTCCTGCTCCCACCACCTCAACGTCAACAGCATCCGATCTCATCTCTAAGCCATCCTCTCTATCCTCTTTGTCTAGTACTTTAACAAACTGTTTTTTGTGTTCCGCGGATTAGAAAAGAATAATCTACAAAATGTGTTCCAACCTTATGAATTTAAGCTGCGAGTCCTATACAAATGCGACTCGTCGTCTACAAAATTTTCTTTAAAAATCTCATTTCCTTTTTTGAAATAAAATTCTAATATCGACATCAGAATCCTAACTTAACCTGGAGGCAATTATCACGCCAATATTCTTCAAATTTCGCTGGATGATTGAACTATAATTCAAAATACGTTGATCAATATCACGGAGTGCATTACATTTGGTACACGCATATAATTTGGGGGAAAAAGAAACTAAGAGGACAAAAAATATATATATATAAAAGGAGAAAAACTAGTGCCCTGCGCAATGTTTTACGTTATCCGGCTAAATAACAAACGAATGAACCAAACTATAAATTAATTCTTTTCTAAGAATACTTTAGACCATACAACCTGTAACGACAGTAAATAGTTTGACGTTTGTGGTTCCGAATGATGGTCGAGTAGTAGGCATGTCATGTGGTACGCAGCTGTTTTATGGCGGTTAAACGTTCGTTGAAATGTATAACAAACTTTCAAGTTATAATCGTAGGCAAAATAATAGGTTGATGAATCGGCAAACGGCATCGGATTTCTTTTAAATACTCTAAGTACCAGTAGTTGTATCAGACCTGAAGTTACAAAAATTTGTACACAAATTCATATTGTATGTAAATAGGTATAGGAAACGTTGTTGTTAATCGCTATGATTATATAAACACATATTTATATAGGTATATATTAAATAGAACTAACGTAGGTTTGATCTGGACATCCGTTCAAAATAATGTAGAAGTTTTAGTCAGTCATTTTGTTATAGAAGAATTGAAGAGAAAAATAAAACACGTGTATTAAGAGTTGTCGGATACTTGCCAAACAAATTACTTGATTCAATTGCGATTGGTACATCAATAATTCTACTTGAGAAAAAGCCAAATGTTCGGACTAATTATGTTTTCCCAGAAGGGCTCGTTATTTTCACTGATTATTTTTGAATGATTGAAAAATTTTGGAATTATTTGTAAAAACTAGGGAAGATCGGTTCCTGTGGTTTTCATATTTCATCGATTGTTTTTCAACAGAATTAACCGAATAAAAAAACTACGTAGTTTTATAAGTGGCGCATGTGATGTTACTTTCCGTTTGTTTTAGATCGGAGACAATGGGTAGCCATTGGAGTCTTGACTGCGATATTGGTATTCCTAATTATTTTGTTTATAATCAAGTGAATAAATCATTTAATTTTACAGACTGCTATAGATTATAAATAGTGAATCAATTTTCGTATATACTAGTATTTAATGTGATCTAGTTACACTCGTTTTTTTTGTTATGTCATATATTTATTTACCAGAGTATCGTTTTAATTATTATAAATAAAAAAAATATCTCAGCCGTTACTAGAGAAAACAGAAAAGAAAAAAAAAAAGGTGCAACTTACCAAATGAATAATGTTAATATGCCCTTTGTATAATAAAAAGCCAATACTCCTCAGAATAATGCTGTTAATTTTTAATTTTCTGAAATTAATTTTCATTGTATTTTTTTTTTTTTTTTTTTTATTCGGCAGTTATTCTAGCGAAATAACTTTGGAACGCAATTCGCGATTATAGAAAATTGTTTCATCATCTTGGTTGTTTTATATTAATCATATTATAAAAGTATAAGCGCTTTTATAATTGCTTATTTTTATTTTTTAAGTGCTACATTTTTGTACTAAACTATTCACTTTATATAAATGCTTTTTGTGTTTTTTGTTGTTTATATTATTTTACATAAGTCAAAAGTCTTAAATTAACATTAAGTAATATGAATAGCTAAGTAGCAGTGGCGTTGCAAATCCCTAAAGCATTACCTGCTACGGACAGGTATGTATTTCGGCTTTTAAATTTTTATATGACTAATAATTGATTCGATTGCTCACTTGGTTAGCTTGAAAGAAATCGAAAATCACCAACTACAATTAATTTTCCAGAAGATAAATGTTTCGGGAAAAGCAGAGCTCCGAGAATTTTCTGTAAGCACTCATTAATTGAAAATTTCAAATCGTGTGGAACGGTCTATTAGTTAAATCTTTGGTATGAATCATGATTGCAAGGATTTTTATAATTAATATAAAAAAATAGAAAATATGAGAAGAAAAAGGAAAAAATGTAGCTTGACTCCAAGGAAATACAAAAGGAAGTATATTTTAACTTATCCGTTAAACAATAAAATCTAGTCGTAATTAAAGTAAACTTTTTGTTTCTCTCTCCCACTGCAAGTTTTTTTTTAACCTTTTTCTTTAGAGGAAGTTTCGAAAAAATTAATAAACTTGGTTTTCGTTCGAATCAATTTGCGCCGAGTTTTAACTTCGACAATAACATCGGATTATTCGCAATCAATTACCATCCATCCGTCAAGGCACGCCGCTTAAAATTTTTATTTCTTTTTTTTTTCCTCGTTAATTTTTGGTATTTTCTTTTGAATGTTACACGCATTCACTTTTATCTCCCCCCGTCTTCACTCGAGAAACATTGTTAATCTTAGTTATATATATTAAGTTACATAGCGTACGACTCATCAGCTCTTATTTTATTTAAATAAACGAGATGTAAAACTTACGTACTTACTGTCAAGTATTGGCCGGGGAGTTTATGGTTCGAGACGCACTCGTTTATAGCAGTCCTCTGGAAGGGCTAATTTAATGGCTTCAATATTCTCTACTTCCCCTCTGAGCCTTTGAACTTCTTCGTCGTAATTTTTTACCCATTGAATTTGATGGTTCTTTGCCTCCGTCAAAGAACGGATTCTCTGATCCAGATTAGCGGCTTTTATTTCCTCTTCGGCTTGGCGGAGTCTTTCCTCCAAACGGTCCAGATCGGCCTCGTCTGAAGTAACGTCGAATTCTTAAACGCTGATCAAAAATTATTCCCTACTTTTTTCAAACCCAACTTACTTATTTCCGGCAAAGCCTCGAGTTCCTTCATGATGTCCGCTACTTCGGCCAACGCCTTATCAACTTTTTGAGAAGCTACACTTACGGTAGTCTTCGATTGCCCGACCTTATGTTTTGCCTGATATCATAAATATGGATAAACGTTATTTTACGACTTACGATTTTGCGGCCACCTCAGACGCCCCCGTGACTTACTTCACTGGTAACTTCGGCGTCCTTAGTTGCCTGAAGTTCTTGTTGATTGATCAGACTCTCCGTGTACCCGACTCTGATTCGCAGGTTTTCAGCTTCTTGACCCAAACCGAATGCCTGGGATTTCGTCCGGTTCGCTTCCATCCTGATTTTGTTCGCATTCTGACTCGCTTTGTCCGCATAATTTTCCTGAGGTAAACGAATTATCCGTTCGGTACAAGTAATCACGATACTTCTAAGAATATTGGCATTCGCAACTGACCTGCGCCTCCTTAGCGATGTCCCTGGCTCTGCCCGCGTTCGCTTCTGCACCGTTCAAAGTTACGTCTGCTATTCTAGTTTTCTCGACAGCTTCTTCGATCAAGGTTCTAATCACGTCGATATCCCTCAGAGATTCTTGAGCGAGGAGTCGTTCACGCTGTACTTCGGCATCGAATTCTACGAATAAAAGGAAAGAGTGATACCCTCGGTGGAGTCGCATGACGTGGACTTCAATTGCGAAGAAACGAGGAAGAATTCGAAAAGAAACTAACCGCTCAGTTTTTTGTACGTCTCTTGGGCTTCTTTGAGCGTGTGATCTCCTCGTTTTACGGCATCGTCGACCTTCACGTTAGCCGCGTCCGCTTCCATAAGGAGTTCGCCGGTGGCTGCCTGCTGCTCTCTGGCTCGGTCCAACAATTTCTCGCTGCTCAAAATCTTATCGTTCATTTCTTTGAGTAACTCGTCGTTGTTAGCGAGCAGCAATTGCGCCTGTTCTTTTATACTCAATCCCTGGAAGAGTTTATAGACTGAAGACATGTTGTCGGACGCATGTGATTACGGGGAAAGAATATCCAGAAATCCTACCTCGTTGCTTATGTCCTCGGCTTGAGCCTGAAGTTCGGCGATATCAATGGATGGAATGTCCAGATTAACGATCGAAATCACTAGAGCTTCCTGGAGAACAGCGGCTGACTTGTTGGCTGCGATGGCTGCAAGTTCTTTAACTTCTCTAAATCTGTCTTCGAGCTGATTAAGTTCGATCTCCAGGGCTTGGATTTCGTCACTGGTTGTTCAAAAGGTTTACAGGAATCAATTCGATTTAGAAAAACTAGAAAAAAGATGGCGGTATAAAAAAAAAGAATACCCACCTTATGTTGGCGTTTTTGTAAATGGCTTGTTTAGCTAGATTGTAAGCCTTTAGCGTGGTGTTGCGGGCAGTCTCAGCAAGTTGATGAATTTTTTTCGCCTCATTTGTATTGCTAGAATAATTACCCACGTGCTAATCTTAGTTTCAATTATCGAACCAAAGTTCGTACGCAGTGCGACTTACATGTCAGCCAGGACACGAGCGTCTTGTGCGATTTCGGTCATCTGCTGGTTCTGTTGACCAACTTGTTCGGCACGGTTTCTAGCTTCGTTCAACGCAGTGCGACCCTCCGTTGCCAGATATGCTTCCGCTCTCTGCGCATAAATCAAAATGTGTCAGAAGTTGATCACGAAATATTCCAAACTCACGAATAATCATAGTTGTCTGAAATTATAAATTGGCGTACGTTTAACTGATCGTGAATGTTGTCAAGCACAGTTTCAGCTTCTTCGATACTCAAACGGCCCTCGTCGGTCGTCTTATTGGCATCCGAAGCCGTTGAATCTACTTCCCGAGATAATCTTTCGATTTCATTCAACTTATCGCGTAGGTCGTCCAGCTGTTCGACGAGAGTTTTCTTCTCACCTGGAATGAGACGTGGTTAACCAGATCCGTGGTCGATAATTTTTTTTCTTTCGAGAAAAAGGCGAAAGAAATTGAGGAGTTGAAAAATGTGATCAGACAGTGACTTACTGCCGGAGCTTTTCTTGGCACTTTGTAAAAGATTTTTGACACGTTGTTGTACGTTTTGCATTTCTTTTTCAAAGTCGGCATTTTTTATGACGGGAGGAGCGCTGTTGATCTTCTTCAAAGTCTCTTCCAGATTGTTCAAACGTTCTCGGTGAATTCTTACGGCGTCCTGGACCAGATTATAACACGGGGGACATTCTACGCAGCCACGCTGTCTGTCGAATTTGTTTTCTTTGCACCGGTCGCAGCGACGACCTTCCACATTTTGCAGACACTAGGATATAATGGAGGCAAAATAAATGATATCCTTCATGACCGAGCAGCAAAAACTCACCGGGCATTGGCCATCCGGCCCGCACTGAAGGTCTTGCGAACCAATGTTATCACATTCGCAGCGCTTGCATCCTTCCCTGCCAAAGCCATACTGGAAAGGAAGGCAGGCGTCGCACCGCTGTGATGTGACACCGACTTTACATTGACACTGACCCGTAACCGCGTCGCAAGTTCGATTGTGCGACCCTTCCGGATCACAATTACAAGGAGCGCAGCCCTAGAATGCATCAAAATGAGAATATCTGCGAAAGTGCGAGTTTGGCTTGCAAAAAAAGAAAGCAAGTGTAGCGAAACTACCTCTCCGCTAAAGATGTTGTAGTAGCCGTCCTCACATCTGTCACAATTTCGACCGGTTACATGTGCCTTACATTTACAATGACCGGTCAATTGTTCGCAAGGGAGTATACCACCGTCTTCGAGTTCCTGTGTACCGGGGCCATAGCACTGGCATAATTTACAGCCATCTTCCTTTACGTCAGACAATGCGTCTCCGTAATAGCCTAGCAAAAATTTCCACAGTCGAGTCGGAGAAATGATAAACGCTAAGCAATTAGCGTGACGTGATGAAAAAAAATGAAAAATCCATCACCTGCTAGACACTCTTCGCAGTGGGCACCAGCTGTGTTGTTCACGCACTTCAAGCACTCGCCCGTCAACGGATTGCAGTTTCGCACCGCGTTCAAATCGATATTGTTATTGCACTCGCAAGGCCTGCAAGGCCTGTTGTTTTCTGGGTCACCGTAGAATCCATCGGAGCAAGTTTCACACCTAGGACCTGGAGTTCAGGTTCGACGTTAACTGGTTCGAGAACCGTTGGACAAGTATCTGCATCGTAACGTAAACTACACGAACCTGTTCGCCCCAAGGGACATTCCGTGCAGATTGGGTCAGGATTGTTTCCGAGGAGAATGCAATGACCTTGGTCCGGGCAAGGGCAGGGCTTGCAGTCATTCGGGGTTCCCCTTAGCGGCCATCCGTAATATCCACGTTTACAGTGCTGACAGTTATCTCCGGCGGTGTGATGCTGACAGATGCACTGGCCTGTGAAAAAAAAAGTCAAGGAGTTCATCGAAGGTTTCCCCCGATGTCTAACGACGCCACGGATTACCGCGTAATCCACTTTTCGAGGACGTACCAGTTTCGGCTTGGCAGATTTCGGCATGACCGTTACAGTTGCAAGGCACACATTGGGCGAAAGGACCGCCGTTCGGGGGCTCGTGATGGAAACCGGGTCTGCAAGATTCGCAAAATTGACCCACGTAGCCATGGGGACACGTGCAGTGCTCTACCCAGTCAGCTGGCTCACCGGCTGCTCCACGATGCGCCGTTTCCAACATAACGTCGTCCAGATACCCTCTCCCTATAGCGAAGCCGGATCGAAGTGAGTGAGGAATTTAGGCTCGTGAGATAAGAATGAGCGAAAAATCTGAGATTTTCTTTTTTTGCGTAGCTACCTTTATGGGTGTAAGTCCCGCGGATTTTTATAGCCGTTAAATTGGACAGAATGGACATGAAATCTCTCGAGGAGAGTCTCGGCTGCCAGCCGTAATCGGGGTGCTCGTGCAACCTGAACTTGAACTCCGCCGTCTGCGAAGGAGAAGGTGTAACAAAATTAGGAGACGGTTGTTCGAAACTCGGGGGGGACGGACGGACGGACGAGCGAAATTATCGTACCTCCGTCGAAGGTGATGGATTGGCTTGTCCGAATATGGGTTGCGTGATTTGCTCTCTGTTTCGTCCTTCCAGGATGACGTCGCGAACCGTAGGGGCGGCACCTCTCTCCCCGAGTCTCAATTTGAAGGACAGATCTTGGTTGTACGAGGCGCGTTGGTCGCCCAAAAATCTGTCTGCATGTCAAACGCGACTTAAAAAAAGGTTCGTCGGAGGGCGACTCGACGCCCACGACTCGATTGATAAGATGTTTACCGGGAGCGACGAAGTAGACGTTGTCACGATCCGGTGCGTTGACGGTTATCGCTTGGGTCAGGGAATCGTAACTCAGTGGTATGTGGTTGCCGGCGACCTCGGCGGTCCAGCGTTCCGTGCCCCTGGCGAACATGCTCTCCACGACGACCTTGGAGTAACCCAACTCGGTCTCGCACACCGACGAGTGACCGTAGCAGAAGCACGGTGTGCACCCGAACTCGTTACCGAAGGCGAGATTGAAGAATCCCGGTCGACACCTGGAGACATCGAGAACAAAGAATGTCGACGGGTGAGAGAGAATCTCGTCAATTTCTCCGTCCTTTCGAGGGGCCGAAGTTTATTCGAATATACTGACTCTCGGCAGCGTCTACCCTCGACGTTCTCCTTGCACTGACAGTCCCCGGTGATCGGATCGCAATTGGGGACGTTGCCGGCCGAACCGGCCACGTTGCACTCGCACGACGTGCATCCGAACGGTCCGAAGTTGTAAAAATTGGCAGCGCAGCGGTCGCATTTCTCGCCGGTAACGCCGGGCTTGCACTGGCATTTCCCTTCGCTGTTGCACTGCAGGCTCCTCGAACCTATCGCCAAAGTGAAAGTACGCATCTAACGGCTGTGTGGTTCGCAGAGTTGCCGGGATAAGACCGACCGGAAACAATAGCCGAGCTTCGAACCGGTCGGTCACGACTCGACAGATAAAAGGAAGGGGGAAAGAAATATATCGGATCGTATTACCGATTTCGTGGCACTCGCAGGGTATGCAGTATCCGTCCTGAGGTCTTTCGTAAAAATTTTCACGACACCTCTCGCAATTGGCGCCGGCACGGTAAGCCGCGCAGTCCTGACAGTGACCCCCGTGTCCCGTAGCCTTGTACAACTCGTTGTCGAAGTAACATTTGTCCGAATATCCGTTGCAGTTGCACGCTGAAACGACGTAAATAAAATGTGTTCCATGAGCCATAATTCCAGACGAATCAACGAGCGACAGACAAGAGCCGCGGACGACGGTCGTCCCTCGGGAACGGGGATCCCAGGTACGCGGGAGGCGTTGCGGCGTCCCGAAGAAATCTACGGAGAGCGGTAGGGATCCGCGCGCGTTTCGGAAAAAAGAACTAAGAGGGAAAAACGAATTCGCAAAATGCGCAGTGAACGGTCGTATTTTCTTAAAAAGGTTCGAGGTGATCCAAAAATCGTTGGGATTCGCGTTCGGTTTTCACGGTGTTCTCAGCGTGCGAGTTTCTGTGAATAAAACAACGTACTTCGTTCGCGATCGTGTTGTTCTCGTTTCGTTTAGCGAGCGGGTTTACTTTTCCATATAAGGCGACGCGTCGCACACAATGGGGTTCTAAGCGAACCGAGCTCCGGACTCGTACCGCAGGTAGAATCGGCCGGGAGTTACTTCCATACGTGGGAGAGAGAGAAAGAAAAAAAAATGAAATAAAATAAAATAAACAAGAAGAGAAAAGAAAATGAAAAGGGAAACGAGGGAACGTCCGGCCGATCCGCAACCGGACGACATCGCGACTGGCTTGTCCGATCCCGAATGAAAACTGGGATTGAAATTTGAAAGCAAAGAAAAAAAAAAGAGAAAAAATAAAGAAAATTGCGAGAATTCGAATCGTGATTACGTTTGCATTCGTTGGCGTTCGTCGTCGTGGCTCGTCCCCAAGGAGCGTCGTTGTAAAACGGCAGACACTCGTTGCAGTCCGGTCCGGCGGTGTTGTGTTCGCATCTGTGAGACAGGAATGAATAAATAAGAGCGCCGTTTATCGTCATTCACCGCAACGTGGGTTGCGTCGAAAAAATAAAAGATGAAATAGAGAAAAATTCTCTGTCGACCTGCAGACGCGACGATTCGATCCGTCGACTCCTGTGCTCGGTACGCACTCTCCGGCGTGTCCGTTGCAGGTGCAACGAGCGCCCACCGCTACGTCGGCTATGGCGTAATAGTAGGATTTCAGCACTTGATCGTCACCGAAGAGATCGTCGCCGAAGGTGTTCAGACGGTCCAAGGTGATCCTCAAGTCCGTGGCTTGCACCCATTCCTGTTGCGACGAGAAACGCGCGCGCGTCGTTACGAAACGTGATTGTCGCCGAATCCTGGCGGAAACAAACAAAACCGGGGCTCACCTGGAGTTCGGGATTAGCTTCGAAGAAGAAGGCGGAGGGTCTTCCCTCGAGGGTGGAGAAGGCGACGTTTCCCTTGGTGAGCGGCGATATGTCGGAGTATTCGGAGGTGCATAGAACCCTGGTGTCGTCGCCGCGCACGGTCTCCTTGAAATCCGGCAGTCCGTAAGTGTCGCGGCACGTGGCCGAGTAAAACTGGTAAGGCTGCCACGGCGAGTGCTCGTTCTTCCGCTTGTATATACCCCAACTTTCCGGTCGCGGCGAATCGAAAAGTACCCGAACGTAGGTGATGTCGTAGGTCTTGCCTGAAATAATTTATTAGCGTTAAAAACAACGTCGACCGAAGACTGTCAGCTACGATGGCGGGAAGGACAGCGTTTCTCTCGTCGAAAATTTTTTTAAAATAACAACGAAGTAACGATCGCAATTGGTGGCGATTTTTCGGACGTCGGAATCCGGAGTACGACCAATTTCTGATTGATCTGACGACTGATGGGCACGAGGGGATCCTCGTCGCCGTGATTTTGGTGTGCGAAAAATTTTTTTCTTCTCATTTTAACTTTCTCAACGGCGATGGGGTTCAAATGAATGAAATATCGCGCGCTATCCGCTCTACAGAGCGGAATAATTCGATACGATAAGCGAACATTGCCGAAGAGTCGATGGTACATCGTTCGATCCTATTCATAATTTGCGTCTCGTTTTACTCGATTTTTATATCCTCATATATTTAATCGACTATTTTTTTTATTTCAATCCATAAAATAACGAATGAATGAATCTCTTGTGACCGGCGTCGCTGTATCGCAGCTCTTACAAACGTATCTCAAAGGATGTACATAACATAAAGTAAAATATATTCCAAGTAATCTCCGTACTCGCAGTTCCCATTCGAATGTTCCTTCGATAAAAAATGTAGGGTATAAAAATTTCTCTCGGTCCTCTTTTTCGCCTCCTATTTCCGAGATTCCGGACGCAGGAATCTCTTTTCCAACGAATCGCACGAAATCAATGGAGTATAATACAGATATGAAAAAATAAACAAATAAAAAAATAACCGGTGGAAGGAGCACGTGCGTGGCCTACCCGGAGGTCCGCCACGCGCGTACAGATCCGGCGCACAACTTTGTATCGGCGATTTAAAAGTCTTGCGGCGAGCGACAGGTGAAATAAAATATTAACTCGATTCGAAAATCGCCTCGTTCAAGTTGCGCCTTTGCCCGACGAATTTTTCCTCGTAGATCTCGGTTCGGTACGACGAATAAAATTGAAAATTGTCAACGAGAGAAGGAGGGGGAAGCTGTAAAAATTTCTCAGAGAATCGTCATCATGGAAGAAGAAAAAAAAAAAAAAAAAAAAACTACTTACCGAGGTGAAGCGTCAGATTGACCTGATTCGGATACTGAATACTTTCGTACATAGTTTCGGACTGCCACCAAGTAGCGTTGTCGTTGTTATCGTGATCCGTCAAAAATGACGCGGGATGATCACCCTCTCGGCAATAATCGCAAGACTTTTGTTGAACGCCGGTCTGCTTGCAGTATTCTATCGGGATGCCACCCTCCCCGCAGGTGTTGGTCGCCTCCATGGGCACGTCGAAAGCAGCGTTCAAAAACGAAGGAATGCATCTCTGAAAGCGAAAAAACGAGTATTCGTATCAACGAGAAACTGACGGTAAAACTCAGCGTCGCTGTACACGTGGGATGAGAAGTGCGTGCGTGCGTGCGTGCGCCTAGCTCCGATTCGATATCTGGAGAGTTTTCTTCCCAATTTTTTTTTTTTTTATCAATTTTAAAAAACGCTCTCGTCACGAACGAGACGACGACTCTAACGTTTCAATTCAGGGATTCCCCTCGATCGATCGGAAATCGCGCGACGCCGCAGGGGGAAAGAAACTCTGTCGCAACGGTCAGCGTTATTTAGAGTGCGGCGCGCGAATATTCCAACGCCGTTCAGAGGACAGGACTCTGACCGACTGGACGCGGCGGCGATCGAACAAAAATAATCCTCTGCATTATTTCCCGCTAATTTCACGTTCCGTTTTCGCGGACGTTTCCTTCTTCTTTGATTCATTCCGTTCTCTCGTTTTCTAAGAGAGAATAATTGAAATTTGAAAAATAATAAACAAACAAAGGAGGTAAACGATAAACCGAAAGCCGTTACAATAGCGCTGCAGAGGTGGTCGGTTCGGTTGCATTTCGAGATTAAAACTTTCCAAGCGATACGAATGAGGAACAAGGCCCTCCTTATCCTTCGTTGTAAACTGCGGTACAGGTGCGATACCTCGAATGAATAGCTTCTAGAGTTTACGTCACCTTTCGGCTCCCCTCTGATCTCGGATTCTTTTTCTATTCTTCCTACCAGTTTCGTTCGACGAGTCGGATATCGCGAACACCCGGAGCTGACGGTGGGTCAAATTTTTTTTTGCCCAGCGATTAAGTCCCCTAATCCCCGAGGATATTGGGATTTGAATTCGGGTAAGATAGCCGAAAATCTGAGGGACAGTGGTAACCGGACAATGCGAGTGGTTGGTAAGTCGGCGGAAAAGGAAATTTCAGCAATTACCGGACGAGAAGAGAATGACCTGGAGGACGGGAGGACGAGGGAGAAGGGAAGTAGAAATCTGGAAAATTCTTGGAAATTCGTCTCGCCGGCAAACGCACATAATAATACCCGTGACAAATGTCCTCTACGCTGACGTGCGGTGTAGGTACGAGCACTTGGTGTACGGGCACTAAAAGCGTTCGAAAAAGCCCGAGTTTCTCTACATCTGTTGAACCGATGCGCTCGGAAGTTAGAGAGAGAAAAGAAAAAGAAAAAGAAAACGAAAAGAAAATAGAAAAAGAATGGTTATCGCGCAACGTGTTTCACGAGGGCGCAAAGTATTCCCACGACAAACTGGATTCGGAGATAGCTACGAGGGAAGAATTGAAAAGAAGAGAAAAAAAAAAGAAAAAAAAGTCTCGATGTCCACCCTCGATCCGGGAATGAACTACATCTGGCTTCTGATCGAAGTTGAACGAATTATCGGAGAAAGAAACGCGCGAGTTTTCGGTTGTGCTCACGGTCTTTCGAAAGCATTATTTATCTGGCGACGAGTTCAAGCAACTTCGAACTTTCCTGATAACCCTCCACCCTAGCGTCCCTACAACGAAAGCCCAAAATTAAGTCATCTAAAAATAGACATTCATTTCTTATTCTCGCGCAGCCTACCGCCGGTCACGGGCTTTCGTGAGACGTGTCGACAAAAAAGACCGGGAGTTACGACTGCCCGAGAAAAGGCGAAACATTTCTCGTGCTAACGTAAGCGCGTTTGAAAATCGCCACGGCTCCACCTTCCAGGCGTTCTTCGTTATCCGTAATCTCTCTCTGGGTTCTACTCGCGCTCTCTTTCTTCTCCTCGGTTTTTTTTTTTTTCGCCCCAAACCGATTTCGACCGAGCAGCAGTCGCGGCAGCCGGGATTTTCAAAAATCTGTCGTTGACTTTTTCGGACGAGGTATATTCGGTTGAAAAAAAAATGAGGAAGGCGTCTCTACCTGGGGTTTTCCGGAGTCGTCGTAGCACTTGTCGTCTTCTCGAATTTTCGGTATGTTCCAAAAATGTTCGTCGGAGGGTTCGGGGTTGGCGAGAACTGATAATAGTGATTTGGAAAAAACCGCGGCAACGAGGAACACCGTCTTCCACATCGTCCCGCACATCTTCACAGCACTGTTGAAATATTCGTTGTTAAATTGCGCGGTTTTATTATCGCTTTTCTAACACACACCAGATAATAATTCACCCATGCGTAACGCGAGATGAGAAGAAGAAGAAGAAGAAAAAAAAAAGGAGACCTAAAAACGAAATAGTAAAAAAAAGGAAACACTTGAAACTCCACTTGTGACGTAGCGCGTATTCCCGATGTCAATTAGATCACTGGTACGAAATATCCGAAAAATTCACCATCGATTGAAAAAAAAAAAAAAAAAAAAAAAACAGTAAGTCGCGTATACGGATGAAAGAAATAAATAGAAAAAGAAGTAAGATCACTTTTTACTAACTCACAAGCGTCAGTCGCAGTCTTTCGTAGTCGTCAGATAACTAGAAAAACGAAAATTCAATTTTCCGGTCATTCGAAATTACCGAATAACATTTACCCCAAAAACTACCCAACTGTTTCACCCTATTTTTCCGAACTCCCGAGTATCGAGGAGTAAAAAAAATAGGAAAGAAAAATCACAAAACCGATTGATTTTTATCTCCAAAAGCGAAGAGGGTTGAAACAGTTGTGACTGCGGAGCGGAAAATGAATTTACGATAACCGAATACGAATTATCGACGAATATTCGACGATCCTCCGGTCTGAGATATCGTCCAACGAATCGGTAAACGGACGAATTTTGAGTGATTTATATTTAAAACTTGGTGTAGGGGCAATGTCCGTAGATAGTGCAAAGTCGTCACCAGTTTCTGGAGTGTGGAAGGATAATAAACCAGACGGCAAACACTCGACTCCCTACCGTTGGCGAACTCCAACTGCGGGCCGCCGCTGCGTTCTCTCGACTCTCGACTCCACAAGCGGCAGAGCGGCAGAGAAGCGGCGGCGGCTCGCCACGAGCGACCTACCGAACCCACCTAAAGCCTTGCGAGAATTTTTCAGCCCGTTCCCTTCGGTTTTACGCTCGTTGCCTCGCTCCCGAGCAGGCAGGCAGGCAGGCAGGCAGGCAGGCAGGGCCGTTCGACGGGACGAGAAAACGTTCGTGGTGGTGATCCGTCGATGATGCCTTTCGTACCCATATGTACGGGCGAGACGACGCTGCCGAGAGAAAGAGAAGGAGGAAAAAGTGAGAGCGAGAAAATCGGGGAGAGGGACAGAGAAATAAAGAAGCGAAGGGAATTTCTTACTTCCACGATCTCCTCTCCCTGCGGACGTGGGCTCCGTTTGTTGTCGCGTTCCCCCCCCGCCTCCTCCAAGGTCCAAGGAAGATAAGGTGGTCCCCGATCCTCTTCTTGCCGAGGGTTTACCGATAATATTCTATCCACATGCCTACCCACCTGAACTTCCAGATTCAGATTCGGTGCCGCCGCCCTTAGCCGATGAAAATTTTCACCTCATAATCCTCGTCGTCTCTCCGTCTTTGTCCCTCCTCTTTGTCGGTCCTCGACTCGCTCCCTGGCTCCCGCCTCCGGCTACAAGTCGACCCGACGCAACGAGACGACGCGATGCCTACGGCCGATCTCCTTGCTCGCCCGGAGCTAAAAACTCCAGGCTTTACGGAGGTCGGAGTTCGAGGAGTCGGGGCTGAGAAAGAGCGATGAAAATAAATGAGAGTGATTAGTGCGATTCCATTCAACGTTTGAGGAAGTAAAGAGTCAAAGGCGACGCCGAATGTGCGCGGGGGGTACGGACGATCCTCCTCGAGGAGGAGATCGGAACGTGGGGGAGGATCCGATCGAAGTATTCGGCAAATAAGGGTAGAGCGGGGTAAATAATGCCAGGAGTAATGCGTCGTTGAGCGCGAGCAGAAGTTAGCCGGAATTTGAAGAGAAATTGAATGAGAAAAATGAGCATTGATAGCTGGTAGAGGTCGGATGTGCTCTGGGGCACATGATACAGATATCTCGCTACCCGGAAACGACGAATGATAATGCCGCGGCGTCTCCCACGCGTTTTAATGCGACGCTGTTTTATATCTGAACGGTACAAAGACGCACCTAAATAATTGGTCAGTCACCCAGAAATATCTTCTTCATTTCGAAGAAATTACTGTGACGATTAAAAAAATTTGCACCACGTTATATTTTATCTTTGCAAATATGCTTATGTAAACGTTGATTTTTTTTCAAAGAGCGTGAGCACCGAATCTCGGTTACTTTCAAGCTTATACTTATCTAAATCGTGCTTGAAAACTTTTGTATAATTTTGGAAGAGGAAAAATGTATCGTTATTTGAGAAGAGCAAAAACAAAATTATCACATATCAACGAATGAATAAGCCCAATTTACATTTTACTTACAATATATTTTAAACTATCTTAGAATCAATCGGTTATAACAAGATTATTTTCAGTACTCCATCTACTGAATATTTTCTTCAAGACCCGTGCAAAGTATTTCAGGAAAATTATTATACGTAACAGTTACCTGTAGACACATCTGAATTACCTAACATCGTCAAGGGAACTTATTACTCCGATATAAAGGCAATTCAATACGCTGTCATGTTTCTATAATACAGAAAAACTTCTGCATGCTAAAAACGGAATAAAATCAATTGCAGATACCTAACAAACACTGAAAAATTGTCTTGGGTCATCGGGTCAACATAATTTTTCATCTTGTTTGCTAAAGACGCTGTTCAAATGTACTAGAACGTCGTCGAGGTTTTGAAAAACATCGTCGGCAGGTGCTTTGGCCAGGTCAATTTTTTGTTTGGAGTCCCGTTTGATCAATATAGCGTTCCAATTTGCATTTTTAGCTCCGAGATAATCCCTGTCGTAGGTATCGCCGATGTGCAGAGCTTCGTGAGGCTGTATAGAAGTGTTGGAATAAGGTTTTGACCTTCTTAGAGCCTCCTCGAATATAGTTGGATCTGGCTTTTCGGATCCAAAGTCGTAGGAGGTGAGAACAAAGGAGAAATAAGGGCGTAACTCGGTGCTAACAAGTACAGATTCCAGTCGAGAATCAAAGTTGGATATAACGCCGAGTACGACGTCTTGTTTCTTCAAATAATTGAGTATTTTCAAGGTGTCGGGATACTTGTGCCAGCATTTTTTGGTACCGTAGCATTCTATGAGGTGATCGGCTACTTTGTCGAGTGTTTTCTCACTGCTGTTCTTGTCCTGATCTCTAAAGACATTGTATACTATGGTTCTCCACCAGTTTTGCCATCCCAGCCCGGTAGTCTTTCCAAAAATTGGATGGTCTTGAGCCAGTTTGTGAAAGTTATTCTTAAAACTTGTCACCAATTTTTTGGAGTCCATCGAGATACCATGCAACGAACCAATTTCTGTGTAATGCACTTCCAACGCTGTCATGAGCAACGTCCCCGTCACATCGAACGTTACCAATCGTGGTCGTATCAGATTCATCATTTTCTCAATTTGTCATGAGACGATTCTTATTTTTCTTTGATTATTGCTACTTCAAAATGTAGGTAAAAAAAACAAAGCCTCCACAGATTTTCTTGACTCTAGATCAACAAGGACGAATAATCGCCTGTGCTGCCACCAAGTGGACGAGTTTAGAAGCGCAATGATTTTTTTTACGATTTCAAAATTGCGTCTTTCTCAGATGAGAAAAATGTCAATCGAATGATCGACTGCGCGAAGATATTCAACGCGTTCGATCATTTAAGATATACTACTGAATAATCCTATGATTAATCGTGAAACAGGATTCTTTCTTTACCTCCGAAAAACGCCCCGCTAAAATTCACGTCAACGCATACAAGTCACGATCTGCGTGTCGGCGATCGCCAAGATGCTAATTTTTGAGATGAAAATTCGGAAGCAAATTTTAGGAAGTACGTACGCACGATATGATTAGAGAAAAATAAGATTCGACGACTTCGAGATGATTCTGTCACGATGTCACAATGTAAATGGGCTATACGACTAATTTATCAACAATCGCGCACCAAGCTTTCGGCTATGCGTGAAGTAAAAGATGACATGCGCGACAATCACAATTTTTCGTCTCGTTTCAAATAAAACATGGTTTTAATTTGAACAAACAAACGCACGCTATTGACGCTGCTAAGAATAAGTCAGAGAAGTATATAGAAATGAATTTTTCATACAAAATTATACTTACAATTAGCACGTTAGCACTTCGCGTCATCCGCCATTTTCGTAACAGTTGAATAGTTGTTTGATCGAAGTCGGACCGCGAGATGAAAATCGCACCGCGAGATAAAACTCGAACCACGAGATAAAACTCGCAAAATGTCAGATTTGAATTTGAAAATGCAATGAAATTACGATCTAATCTACTCAACTGTCACCGATTATTTCTAATTAATTGATTAATCAATTGAATAATTATTAAGTAATAGGCACCAATAACTTCTTTCTCATCAAAGATCGCTTCTCTCGCAAATTCAACTAAAATTAGACACAATATTTTCAATTACAAATAATTAACATTTATCTATTTTTTCAGAAGAAAAAATTTTCCATTTTATTAATCACTCATTTATTCATTTCTTTTTTCTTCTATAATACTTTAATCAATTCTTAACAAATGGAATATTTTTTGTAATACTTCGCACAGTATGTACAATTATATTGCAAAAGAATAATAATAATAATAATAATAATAATAAAATAAAGTAGAGACAGAAATTAATGAAATATTTTTTAAATCCTGCAATGTACATTAAGCATGCTACATGGTATAAGATATTATAATATTTCTAATATTATTGATCATTATAATTTATGTTCACAAACGTTACAAATAATATTAACAATAACAACAACAACGACAATAATAATAATGATAAATAATCGTGGCATTATCAAGAACCTTATACGATTACGCTTATAAATAAAAGTTACTTAGAATTAAATTCACTGTAGAAAATAAAGATCTATGTATTATATGCTGGTTATGTGCATCCGTAAAGTTTATCATAAAAATAAAATTATTCTTATTATCATCATTATTATTATTATTATTATCATTGCTATTATTTGAGGATCATCAAAGAAATGGTATAATGTTATGTACGTTATGTATATTTATTATGTATGTATATACCTTGCGATAATGTGTAATTCAAAGATTTTCTATCTATCATTATGATATATAGAAGAATGTGGATATAATAATAGAATTTGCACAACACAAATACATAATGAAAAATGAATACACTTATTGCGGTAAAAAAAAAAACGAAAAATATCTATCTGTGCCGATCTGATCTTATTTTATACCGTAAGAGATCAGTAAACAACCGAAGGACCTATAATATTGCTGCCCGATTAACTCACTGTCGATGATCACAATATTATTATGCCACAATTAATCACGAGTACGGAGAGGTAAAGGTGATTATTTCGAATGGATTTTTCATTTTTTCAGTTTAACTTTTTACTCACACATTTTTTGCACCAGTAAAGCCTCGCCTTGATACCTACTAGGTCTCCCACGTTTTTTGTATCCTGATCACTTAACATTATCTCTTTTTGCTAATTTACAAACACTATATACGTAAAATTTGATATTATGCTACGTTTAGTTTTAAACTTCCTTAACAAATTGTACGTTGCTATTCCTTTTTCTTTTTCTTTATCTTTCTTTCTCTTTTTAAACCTATCAACGTTTTCACAAATAGATTGGGAATATCAATCAATTGCACGGTTGAATAATTCCAGCGTTAAATTTTAGAAATAAATTCTAAAGCAGTGAGAGGATAAATGTGATTCGTTTGAAAAGAGAAAATAATTATTCATCCCGATTAGAAAAGAATTCAGACACTAACATCAGAAGTTTTCTTATACACCTTATGACCCTACGCAATTCATTTCTCCCTCGACTCAACAGTTTTTTTTTCTGACTCGTGAGCTTAGGATTATGAAGAGGCTTGAAATATTTGCCTCAGAAACGAAATAGAAAAAATATTGGAATAAAACAATTCGTACGGTATGGGATGTAATTGTTATATGAATGAGAAAAATCAGGAAATTTGTACAGTCTTTTTAGCTGAAAAGTTTTCTTTGTTTCTTTGTTGTTTGTTACATTGAATATCCGAAGACGTTGTCTATGAGGAATTTCAAATGCGTTGGTACAATCTATCAATATGTTTTTTAGTATCAAATTCTGTATTTAACTCTATCCGCTACGTGGGTAATATCGATGATAATAATAATAAATATTACTAGTCCACTAATCTACCAGCTAAAGTATAGTTAGAAAACGAGCTTTCTCATGTAAGGCTTATGTCGAATGATACGAATTTTGATAGTATAAAAGAGATATGTATATTCAAAGGTCGAAGATTATAGCTTCAAAAAGTAAGCGTCCATAAACCATGAAATATACAATTTCTCGTCTTGTGTGACTGATGGATTGTTTTTGGAAACAGGTTGATCGTACGATATCATTCATCGGACATGAACTTCGAGTTAAAATTTTTTCGCCAACATTTCGCCCCGATCGAATAAATATTTTCGTCTACGTTAACCGATTCGTACCTGTTGGTGATTTGCAAATAAAAATTACTCTTCGAAAATCCAAGTGCATCATATAATAGGATAGAACCAAACAACGCTCAGTTGACAATAGTTATGGCAGTTGTATTTTTGTTATATTTTCTTGCAAAATTATTACTTTTTTTTTTCTTTCTTCTTTCTTTCATTTATATGGCAAAAAATTCTTTGTATCATTTTTAATCTATTACTTTGTATATTTAATAAAAATTATTATTCACTTAATACATCGATCAGTCTCACAAATGTATTATTTATTCAATTATTTTATCATTATCATTACTGTTATTTTTACTATCATTATTAAAATTTTAAATATGTATAGTAATTCTACGATGACAACGAACCGTTTTTTTAATCTGCTGTTGTTGTTGTTGTTGTTATTATTATTGTTCATGTAATGATCTCCTGGGAAAATCACTACATTTGTAATATTGTTAGCTTCATGACGTTACTAAAATATATGTATCACTAAAAATTAGTCAATGTGTCTTTGTTTAATTTCGAAATAATGTTATGGTTTTTGATAAAATGAAAGAATAATTTGATTTCGCTAATCGGATTAGAAATATGATTCAAGATAAGAATGGTAGAGGAGTAAGGATACAACCAGTTCTTATATCATCGCTCCTTTTTCCGTTTTACATTATCTCATGGTATCGGTAATGATCGGTAGATTCACTAATCAGTCACTTATTAGTGATTTACCAAATAATATTCTAGAAAATAATTCGACAGCTCCATTTAGTTTATCCGTAAGTAAAAATCTTTCCAGAAGCTCTGCGGTTACGTACGAAGACATCGTATCGGCATAGAGTATTAGAAATATTCATATCAAAGAGATTATTATTTGTTTGTTTGTTTTTTTTTTTGTTTCTTTTCTTTTTTGTATTTTATTACAAATATTTAGTTCGTGTACTACGTAAATTACAACTTGGCACTCATTAGTTTAGTTTTGTACAGCTCGAGTGATACGAGAATGAGAGATGAGAGAAGATATATGTTTGTGTGTAATATTTGCAGAAAATTGCAAGAATTGTATTCGGTTGTTGTGTTGTGTTGTTGTTGATTTTTTTTTTTTCTCGATATTACTACACATTAAATTGCACAGTGATATAAATATTTTCTTCTTTTCTATCGCATACATACGATTACTGAGATCATAGTACATAATTTTACATTTAAAACAAAGCCTTTGATCCGTAACCAGTATTGCACCATTTGTATTATATGTATGTATATTTGATTTCACGTAACGTCACACAATTCGTCATTCATCTTTCGAAGAAATGACCGATTTTTTCTATTCTTCTTTTCAATGACTTTATTCCCATTATAATATATCCTGAGTTCTGACACGATCTCATATGGACAAGTGAGTCTTGAAAAATTTTTGGTTATTTACTTTGCTTTTACATATATATAAATCAAACGGGTTAGATCCAAAATAGGAATTAATAATATACAATATTATTTTATTCATTCTTTCTTTCTTTTAAATAGTATCTACTCGTTTCTTTAAATGCTGCTGCTGATTGATGCTTATGTATATTACTTAAGAGCGAACATGATACAAAAATGAAAGAGGAGAGAAAAAAAAGAACAGATATTTTTTTAATATTATATAAAAATTGCCGTATATCTAACGAGGACGTTTTATTTCAATAATTGAAATAATTATTATAGGTATGTATCTGCACAAGGTGCACGCTGCTACCTAAGACGTCGTACATAAGTTGAGAAAATATTTGAAATAAGTATTGTCTTTTTCATTTGCAATATGAATTGGAATATGTGAGACTTTATCTCAAGTTTTCATCGGTGCTCACGATTAAATTGCAACGTTAGACTTTTCTCATACTTTTTATTTACCTGACATCGAACGCGACGACGTTTCATGGCGATCGGTTATTTTGCATCGAACCATCCGTTAGGCTACAAAATTTATCCTTGCACAAGTCTTAAAAATTTAAGTCATTTGGAATTTAAAAAATAGATTGACGAAAATAAATAAATGGTTGATTTTTTTTTTTCTATCGTTTTGTTTGGTTTTGTGAAAAATAAATAGATCTCCGAAGGATCGATGATCGAATAACATGGAATTTTCTAGGATGAACAGAAAAAAAAAAAAAAAAAGCAATTCACCATGCTTGTATAAGATGTGAAATTTGATATTCTCTCGTGTCGACACACTTGGACAATTATATTAACCGTAAAGAGATCGTTGAGCCTTTTAATTGAAATATAAAATTGAAAGAAAATATAAAAGAATTTGTCAGGTAACAAGATTAGCCATGTTGTCGCCCGACAAATCAAAGATTCGATGTTTGATTCCAAGCGTAGAAACTTATCATACGTACGTTCCTTCGCCTCTTTACGATTGTCAATGAGCCTGGGTAAGATGAGCAGTAAGTATAGACGTGATATATATTTTTGTTTTTAAACTAACGATACGCAACTGTGGAAGAACGCGGAGATTCGATTACAAAGTTATTAAATGGAAAAATCTTAATCATCTTAATTGTTAAGGGGAGAAAATAATATCTTTGATCCGAGAAGATAGAATGAAAAATGAAAAAAAGAAATTAAAATAATCAGGTTTAGAGTAGTTTGTGCATTAAGTTGAAGGTGTTTGCGAGAAAACTTAAATCGATTAATTTTCCTCAGCTTGTACCGCGATGGAGATTCGTTTGAAATATTTTTACGCTCGGTTGAACAGGGGGAGGAAATTAATGAAGGTATTTTCGAAATCGGAAAATAACTTCATCATTCCGATGGCGTAAACCGGTTAAGTACGAAGCCTGGGTTATCCCTATTGAGCAATTAATATCTTTGCAATCACCCCAAAACGTAGAAGGTAGTCGGATTTTTGGCAACGCGCGATATTCGGGCGATGCTTTTTTGTGCTTTGTCTGCATTCGTCTGATTACGAACTCACTCATCTTCCAAAACTAGGAACCAACGCTTCTCAACTATTCTTTATCCGCAAGTTGTACATCTCGGCACGTACATCTAAACTTAACACTCGATTCGACGTTACCTCGGGAGAATATATTCAAAACTGATCTATTTTCCTTACTCTCTCTACGCATCGCTTTTCCACTGTACTAATACTGCGGTATATAATGCGTATGAATACACACATACCGTGTTATCATCGTAACGGATATATACGATACTACTATTCGACATTCGACAGACTTCAGTATTTAACTACAATTAAATTACCTTTTATTATTGCTATATAATCGGATAATAGCTCGAATACCCGAACACATTGATCATTAAGTTTAGTCACCTAATTTTAGTGTCATGGAGCTTGACGCCATTCACCTCAAAATGCATCTGGTAAAACGTATAAATTACGATCTCTTCAAATAATTGAGTTCACTATATTTCTTGGACCCAAATATCAAAGTAGTTGATTGGCATCTCGGAATACCTATACAATATTCACATGCAAAATTGCAACGATAGATTGTCTCAGAAAACTCGAGCTGTGGATGATACATCATTTTACTACCGTGAGTAGATAGAGGTATATATATTATCGATAATCGTAGTTAATATTAAAAGACGAAAAAATAATAATAATAATAGTCAACGAACTTTGGAACTAAAATTATTTTCTTTTTCTCTCTCTTCTTTGCCAAACTGTTCCGAACAGGACAATCCTTACTTCGAGAACCTTTTTCTTTTTATTATTTATTTATTTTTTTTAATTTGTTTTCTTTTTTTCGGTAACAATTTTATACTCCATGAAAATTAACAATATCATCACGGTTTTTTCATCTATTTAACTACGATTAGTCTTGGACTTATGGTATTTTCTTTTCTTTTTTTTTTCCATTTTTCTTGTTATTTTCTTTGAAATTTTCCCGAATAATTTTGTCTAGTTAAAAAACGCATCGCGACGACGCTCAGATGCCTTAGGATAATCGACGATCCGATAATATTTCGTGCACGAAACTCACGAAAAAGTCGGAGTTTTTTTTTTTTAATTTTTTTTAGGCAATAGTTGAACAGTTATGTTACTACGTACTTTTAGTATGTAAAAAATTACAAACGCTCGATATAATCTAGCTAAGATTTATAATTTGACAAATATCTGAAACTCGCCTTTGATCGCGGCGCAATCAGAGACGAGACTTACTCATCCACAGCCTTTGCTGTCCGAGCGTGTCATTATATTCGTAATCGGCGATCATATGACAGTCATTGATACAACGTATACCACCTAACTACATGAGAAAGAAATAAATTAAAACTCTACAAAAGATTGACATTAATTAGCGATAGACTGTCTGGCGGATGCGTGTATAGCGAAATCGATGAGGGGATTTCCTGGGACGTTTAGCGATTGGTGGGAGCTGGTATTGCTCGCGGTAACGATGGCGGGAGACGCCAGAGATATCGGTTTGTATAAAATTTGCTCTACCTGTTTCAGGGGGACCAGTTTTATGGGCAGATCCGAGTTCAACCTGATAGCCTCGGAGACCGGGATCGCCTTGAGCTGGACGCTTTTTATCGGTATCGCCTTGATCTCTTGCTTGGCTACTGGGATTGAATTTTGTATAATTTTGGCAAGTTTGCTCTCACCGACTCCCTGATTCGAGGACTCGTCGTATCCCGAATCCGAGGAGGAATCGCTGAAGGATTTGCTGACTGGTTTCGTCGCCGTCGCTTCCACGGTGGAGTCTACGCTGTGAGCCGGACTCGCTGACGCCGAACTGTGCGCCGGACTAGCTGACGCTGAACTGTGGGACGGACTGCTGCTCACTGCGTTCGCTTGCCTCTGTCGCTGCCTGGCCAGACAACCTATGCAAGGTTTTATCAACGAAGGGTCGATTATCACCTCACCGTATTCACCTTTGAATATCGTTCCGCAGCAAATTGTTTCCCTGGAAAAGGAGAAAAGCGGTACGCGTGAATTTCAAGTTAGAAATTGGTCCGCAGTCGTCCACCTGATCTCCGACACCAGCTCGTGCCTGGGACTGGAACAAGTACATGGACAGATCCTACCTTTTGAAGTAAGTCATGTCAATGAAACCGCTGACAGGTAGTTGGGGCAGCCGTCTCTTTATTCCAGATTCACCTTGGTCGTCCGCCAGTCGTTTCACTCCTGCTGAACCGTCGTCGCTTCCAGCGGGGCTGCCCGCTCTGCTCGAATTCTTGCTACCTCCTCCTCCTCCCGTAGCACCGGGTAGAAAATCTTCTGCAAAGACAAAGTCGACGTTGAATACCTAGAGTTTATTGGAATCGATGGGCAGTAGAATCGTGTAACACCAACCGGTGTACTCGTCGCTCATCGCAGGACTCTGTTCCCTGTCTCGATCGGGTTTCAGATAGACGTGCTTCTTCTTTATGATCTTCTCATGCTTGTCTTGGGTCTCCTTCAGCTTTTTTTTATTCTTTGACTTGAATTTCGTCAGAGACTTTATTCCGGGTCCAGCGCGGGCGTCCACGACCTGCGGAGAATGTGGGGAACACAGACGATGAAGAAGTGCTTTCCTCGCATGAAAAGCTCGTTAAAATTTACTCACGTGACTCCAATTGCGATCACTTCCCGCTGGCAGTTTTTTCCAACGTTTTACAAGGAGTACGCAAGCGTTGCATATCTCTCCGGTACGACGTTCTAGCAGTTGGAAACATTCCATAAAGTCATCCTCGTACTTCTTACTGTCGGTGAACCTTGAACTGAATAAACAAAGGGTTAAAATTTTTCAAAGTGGAGATTATTCCTCCTGAATGTCTCGTTCGGAACGTGATTACCTGCTCGATTTGGCTTTGCAGATGCAGCAGCCTGTGCTCGACCGATACACCTTTGGCTTGTGAAAACTAAACATGCCTCTCTGTTTTTATTCTCCACGGTATACCTGAAATCAAAAGTAGAAAGCACTCGTTAGTCGGGAAGAATTTTGGGGTGATGAGCCACAAATGTCACCCCTAATGATACTTTTTTTTTCTTTTAGAAGTATTGTCGTGTTCATAATTAGACTACACTGCTGGTCTGCAACTGAATATTTACAATTTAGAGGCAGCAGCCAACTTTTTGCCTGATCATATAGCGTGGGTTTCTTTTAAAAATATGTCAGAGAAAATGTTTCTTTTTTCTCTGTCATTATTTCGCGCTGCAAAGAAGAATTTTGTATCTCATTGTCGGTGATCGGAATCGTTTTGAAGAGACGTAATTATTGCTAAATAATCACCACGTTACACGCGAGCGAATCTGCCGTACATCGTGACGTTGAAAATTCGATCGAACGCATTTATAATTAAATATAGATAATAAATTATCGATAAATTATTTTTCGACGATAATAAAATTCGCGCGTATTATTATCGTGCGTCCGTATGTGTCCCAGATAACGCGTACGCGCGTCAAAAGCAAAAAAAAATCAAAAATTACGGAAACAGAAAATGTCCTTCGCGAAGAACTTGTAATATTGCAATCGTCAAAAGTAAACAGATGCAGTTCGAAAATAGCTTTTAGATCGAGAAAAAATCATAAAAGAAAAGGAGAGGAAGGGAAAGAGATCACGGACTTCAGTCTTGAATACATTCTATCTCTGGATTGAATCGAAACATAGAAGAATTTCGCAGGAATAAGTCTCGGACTGCAATGTTCGCTATTAAAAATAAGAAAAAATATTTGCGAAATAAAACAAGATATTGCAACGCGTGTAAAAATAGGGGAAATGACCTGAATACCGTGAAAAAAAATGAAGCAACTTATCGGTCGAAGGAGTAATTCGTGGTAGAAATTATACGTATGTTTTATTTATTTATTTATTTTTTTTGGCACCTTCGTTCGGTGGGAGGTAGAAAATTTCTCTCGATTGTGCAACAGGTATTGCAAATAATGAGCGTGTCTCCGTAGTGGAATTATTATAGACGTCGAATTTGATTATTTAATAGGAACTGTAAACTAACAAGGAAACAGATAAGGTATTCAGGTGAATACCTCGATTCTAAAGGCAATGAAACCAATGCGTACAAACGTGCCCCTGACACCATTACCTGGAGTCTCAAAACTTTCATTCTCATTTTTACTGTCGCCGTTTTTCAATTCTGCAAAGTATTACGTTACAGATATTCAAATAACGTTGCGTCGAGGTGAAGGTTTGCAAATTTTATTTCTGGGCGACGTTGTAAAAACAAGGAATACAAAAGATGCCGAAAACGACGACATCTGATCATATTTATTCCTGCGAATGGGAGAAATTTTGCCGATGTGGGACGTATCGCGAATTTCGGGATACCCGTCCGCAAGAATGTCGACGAAATTCGTCGAGAGGCAGAGAACGTGAAATTATCAGAGAAAAGAAAATAAGAGTAAAAGAATTACGGCCAGTTTAGTCGAAAATAAATTTAATGGCTCGAAATTCGATACGTCTCGGGGGGTACGGCGAAGAGTTTTGCGAATAAAATGAATGGGGAGCAACTATGTATGCAACAAGAAAGTGGAGCAGTGGAACGAAGAGGATGACAGATGGGAGAGGAACAGAAACGAACGACGTGAGTAAGGAGGAGGCAGACATGGCGCGTGGCACCTTACGGCGGTGGCCATAACCAAAGCGGAGCCAGCAAACCGCCTCGGTATCGTAATAATACCGACAGACCAAGCTCAGAGATTCAGGGAATAAATTGAGCAGCGTATAAGGACGTACGTGTGACGATACGTTTCGCGCATTTGCGAGGAACAAATACGACGAAATCACAATGACCGAGGAGCGAATAACCGCGCTGTCAAATATAACAGATAATTGACGTCCGAGGCAAAAAAGAAATATGCACCACATCGGCGGAGCTGGCCCGCCATATGAACGCCATGACAGATGATACGGTACGCAAACAAACAAGTCCACGACCGAAAATGCACTTGCGAATTGGAACATGGTGCGATTTATTGAGATCTTTATTGATTCGACGGAATCACAACCGGTCGATACGGCCTGCGGTTGAGATAATTGAAACACCGATTGTATCGTAAATGCAAGTATTTGGCGAACAGTTGTCAAACGCGTGTATCAAAAATGCGAAATATTTCACTTGATGCTCAGCACCGATGGGACGGATCGGTGAAAGTTTCGCATATAAACCGACGATATTTTATGTTTTCGTGAGTTGACACGCGTAGGTTATCAACGGGGGATTTATAATCGACGTTTTTTATTCACGTTCGGATCTTATCTGTGCGAAAATTTTTGGCCATGAGAAAATGCTCGTTCTATGCCGTAGTGGTATGTAGGTACAGCAGGCTGGCAGTTCTACCGAGGCCGGAGACGCTGACATTTCTCAACATATTTCTTGATAATACATGAATAATTCGGTGTGACAATAGTTTTAAATATAAATAGCGTATTGTAGTGGGCAAAACTGATGATATTTGGCGAAATCCGCGACGATTTTATCGTAAAATGCTAAAATTAGTATCACTGATTTGCTTACCTTTTCAATACAGGTGACGGCCAGATTCAAGAATTCTTATGCGCAAGCTAAGTGCGCAGGCTTTGGTTCACGCTGTCAATCAAGTCGACAACTTCAAATTTATCAACATTTTTTCAATTGACACGGGGGCGGAGTGTTTGAAGATGAAAATAACGACGATTAATTTTTCTTATTTTTCAGCGCGACCTGCTCCAAGAATCAAGCCGTTATTGATTTATGAAAACTCCAGTCATCTGCCCGGCTGTCAAAATTGAGCTTCCGCCTGCCATGATTCGCTTCCTGTGCGCCGTTTGATTTTTGTTGCTAGAGGAGAGTTTTCGTCAACTCCGCTAGGGTGGGCGACCATGTTATGACACTTGGATTCATTTTCGTCTGTAATTTGTTGAAATAATAAAAAACTTATTATCATGAAATTCGGAGATGCTCTTTCGGTTGGTAACAAGGATCGAATTTTTACACCCTCAAATCCGAGTCATGCGTAATTCCATATAAATGAAATGTCAGAAAACGTTTGTTGACGTCGTTGACGTATAGAAAATTTAACAAATAGTGGACCGGCTGCCATCTATGGGTTAACAATAAATTTACAACAAACCGCGCATGCGGTTCGTGGGAATTAAAAAATTTTCCGTAAATGATAGCGAGAACAACTTGCTGAGAACAGCTGATCTGTCGCATTTGACTGACGTTCCTTTTACATTTAATAAGAATAGATAAAAACAATTAACTCAAAAGAAATCAATCGGATTCTTCTACTGTCCGAAAGTTCGGGACAGCATATATATAATGACAAATTATTGTTTGTTCATAAATCAGAATCGTATTAGGTAGTTTTTTGTGTGCAGTTCTAATCTCTTATTATTTAGGCCTGTTTTACTTGTAAACAATGGCCCATTCATCTACTAATAGTTCAACTAATGGTTACGATTTCAAAGTTGTTTTACTAGGCGAAGGTTGCGTTGGTAAAACATCGGTCGTACTTCGATATGTCGAAGACAAATTCAACGACAAACACATCAGCACGATACAGGTATGTAATGACAAAATTTCCAGCGACAAGTACCAACCGAACGAACAATCTAATAACATTGTCATCTTTTCAGGCTTCGTTTCTCAAGAAAAAACTTAACATCAATGGAAAGAGGGTGAACTTAGCTATTTGTGATACGGCTGGTCAAGAAAAATTTCACGCGCTAGGTCCAATTTATTATCGGATGTCTAGCGGCGCAGTTTTAGTTTACGATATAACTGATGCAGATTCATTTCAAAAGGTATGGAAGCCAGGTAATAAATTTTAAGCCTAGAATAATCAAAGTTCTAAACAAAATACTTCTACGATTCAATTGTACAGTTTTGTTTTACCACTACCTACAGATAATTGGATAAAACCTTAGTAGTTTGTTACCTAATGTCTGTTTGTTAATAGTTGGTTGTGTTCAACTCGTATGATTTCCTGTTTGCATTTTTCAGGTAAAAAACTGGGTGAAAGAGCTGAAGAAGATTCTTGGAAGTGAAATTTGTCTCGTCATAGCCGGTAACAAAGTAGATCTCGAAAGAGATCGCAACGTCTCACAGGAAGAAGCAGAAGAGTAAGTTGTTCATTGCTATAACCATACACATACCTATATTCATTTAACTCCCTGTCTCAGGAATTGAATTGATGCACTCAGGGACTCAGTTATACCTTAGTTGATAAGATAATTCTATTTTTTATTTTTATAATCGTAATCCTCACCTCCTTTGTTACGGCTCAATAAAAGAAACGGTCAGCAGCTTTTGCGACATGATATCGTTTCTCTGTTGCACATTACACGTTAATCTTCACAGGTACGCCAGGCAAGTGGGGGCAGTGCACTTCAATACATCTGCGAAACAGAATCATAACATTGAAGAAATGTTCCTGGATTTATCTCGTCGGATGATAGTGCACGCGGACGAAGTAGAGCAAAAATCTACTTTGTCGAGAACTAGCAGTACGCGAAGAAACGTTGTTATTGTCGAAGACGAAGCTGATCAAGAAAGACCTGCAAGCAGTTCCTGCTGCGGTGGATTTTCTCAAAGTTCATAGGTCGAGGGAATAATTATGAGATATTGGAGAACCAGTTATACATAAATGTATATAGAAGTTATTTTACAATTATTATATACCGTACATAATATAAAAACTTGGACTTTTCAATGTGATCAAATATACATAAATATATTATACTTATATAATACTTACTTCGTTCACAGTCTGCGCATGAAAAAAGATCTTAAACTGTACTGGAATTCTGAAACAGTAATCGTAATTCACCTATAAATGTCTGAGTATAATCGAATTGCTATAATAGCGAAATAATATCAAATTGAATAAATTCATATTTATAATGTAAGCCGCGGGTAAATATAGGCGATTATCTCAAGGATTCTAAAAATGCTGAGACTAAATAGTAATTTATACTAATCCAATGGAAAACCTTGATATCGTAACGGGGTGAACGTTCAGCTATTACCTAGCCATATTTCTATACGTATAAATTTAACTTTAAGTTACTAAAACAGAAACCACATTTAACAAAAGACTTCGGTAACTTTACACTCGAAAGAATTTTTCTGAAAATTCTATGCAGTGTAGAGAGAAAAAATAGCACTGTTTGAGATATGAATATGTTATCGTGAGGATTCAAATTTTCAGGGAATCATTGAATTCGATTGAAGGTCTAAGCCGTAAAACGTGGTTGCGTATTGAAAATGATCATTGATTCTAAAGGGTTTTTCCTTTAGCATCAATCAACGTATCGGCATACGGTATCCGTACTGAAGTGATAGCACTTATTAAAATAAATAACAGTTTTCATTTGCGTTGCCATACTGTGTTTGTAAATATATTGCTGTCTATTGGCGTATAATTATCGAAATAAATTTATTATAAATTACAATCTTTGTTGTTAATCGTATCCGAGATTCTCCCGCTTTTCTTATCTTTAGATTATTTTTTCACACATATCGGGCAAGAAACAATGCCTCGTCACGAGGAAATGAGTGATTAACTTTTCGTTTCTTTTTTTCTACCAATGACTCATTGGACGTCGGGGAGAAAACCGTCATCGATAATTGGTGGAATAAATGTAGGTACTACATTGTTTTATTCAGATCCGTATGATGTTCGAAAGATAAAGATACAATGTGCTATTCTATCACAGGTACATGGATCGTGCATACATTTAGCTATCCTAACAGATACAGCTCGTACCAGAGCTATAGTTCAATATAATGTGATGATGTTGTTTTCTTTTAGATTTTAATAATTTTATTTATTTTTTTAATGTTGAGGTGTAGACGTATTATTAATTGGAATGATGAGTCAACGTTTTTTTCCCCTATCTTTCTTTCATATGTGGAGTTTTCAAGTAATGATCATTTAATTTTTGCGAGAATGACCCAACAGGAATGTAGTGCAACAACGTGTTTTTCATGCAATATGGAGCCAAATCATTCCGTGAATATTACAAGTTTTTTTTTTTAGCTATCAGGATTTTTAAACACATTTTATTTCCATATCCCCCATTCGCGAATGTACTTGAATAGATGAATAAGTTTTTTTCCGTTAATTATTGATAAAATAAATTTCTAACGAATACATAATTTTATATTCCCTGCATGTTTTACGCTGTACGCTTTCAAATTTATAATTTCGATCATTTAAAAAAATGATTGGAATTTATTTTCAATCATTCAAAATATATATATATATTTCTATCTTTTTTTTTCTCTATACAATTTCATCGTAAATCTAATGTATATTCGGAGAGATGATTGTGAAGCAAAATTGTAAAATAAAAAAAAGATAAAAAGAAATTTTCTCGAGACACAGAATAGTGCAAAAAAAAAATCATTATCTTTCACTTATTCGTCGTTATTATGCCAGCATAAAACAGTCGGGTATGCTAAGATTATTCTTATTATTTTCTTTTTTTGTATCTAAAATTACATGTTTATGCTTCGATTTATTATGTTTTTCTTTATATTTAGATTTCATTTTTAATATTTTATTTATTAATGATTTTTTTATCCATTTTTATTTTTATTTATAAATCAGTACTATATATCTATTCTATCAGATTTATACACCGTTAGATTATTTACAATTTATAAATTACAGCACGGAAACGTCTCGAAGATCGCGTAACTTTTTGACAAATTTTTTTTCTTCCTACGCTGGTATAAAATTACAATACTTCTTTATATCTTTCCCCCAATTATCTGGGCATTGTTTGAACCGTTCACCGGAATCCGAAAGTAACGAAAATTTCTGAGAGAAACATCGACTAATGAAATGAGAAAATCGTAGCTGCCCAATAATCCCATATTCTAATTTTTAGAATGAAAAAAATTATGCTTCAATGTAAAATACTCGTTGTATTAAAAAATAAATTTATCTAGAGATATGCAATCTTCAAAGATCATTCCGTGAAATATATAGTGACTAATTTTAATCAGTTAATTAGACTATTTTTTTCATTATTATTTTTCTTTTCGTTTTTCAATAAATCTAAATTTTACATTCATATTACTTGACGTTCTCATTTATCTTTGGTATGCAGTCATAATTTTTCTTTTTTCGTTTTGTATAAATATTATTCACACGTTCAAAACTGTCATACAACACTGATCAGTTTGCTCACGTATTATTCATTCATTCATTCCAAACTACCTTTACGAAGACTCCGGTATTATGTATATCTTGCTAGAAGTCGAAAGAAATCATAATCATAATAATAATAATCTATAGGTATGTTGTGCATTCGATACTATCAAATACTTTGGAACGATGCGACTGTATAAAAGTTTGTTGTTTTTTTGAAATTCAATATCGACTGTATAAAATATTCAAAAATATGTATACATATGTAAACTGTGCTGCTTTAGACCTGAAAAAAAAAAACAAAAACCCGTCCAACTGTAAGACAGCGTAATAAAATTGATATCCGGATAACGGCAAATCGGCAAATGATTTATAAAAGTCATCGAATCGTATTCCGATCGATTCTGAAATATAATTATAATAATTTCGATGGTTGCGGCGACGTTCGTTAGCCGAATTTTAAACAGCTACGGTAAGGTATTTCCATTGATTCTGTGAGGTATAAGTTAGTTAATATTAATAATTAAAACTCGATGACGAACGCGAATAGTACTGACACAAATATTGGCACGATAATAAATTAATTAAGACGAAACTAAGGAAAGTTAAAAAATAATAATTCCCATATTTGGCATAACGTGATCGTCCAAATATGTACTTTCATATTCTCACCTTCTCAATTCAAACAACCTGATTAGTGTTTTAGCATCCTATTTGAAACGAGTACCAATTCCTAAATTCTTCTAGGCCATCAATTAACCGTTTATGAAAGAACCAGTCTTAAAACATAAATATTTCATCTTGATGAGTGAACAAAAAATCAGTGAATTGATTTATCGGGCCAATCGCTGACAGCGACATTCCCCTCGACGATGGAGCTCGCACTAGATTGGGCCCAAACACTACCGCCAGATTACTGGAAGTCATCTTGTTGAGATCACTTCTGTCCATTACCTGTACATCATATTTCAAATGGCGATCAGAGCTCGGAAAAAAATGTTCGGGTGCATTCAGGAGAGTAATGATTCAACCGTCTTACCCTGGATAAAAATTGAACTATGTATTGTAACAGCCGATAGTTTATTTCTGGCAGTTTTTCGAAAAGCAAATTTCTCACTATCTGTGGTCGCTCCTCTTTCGACAGGCCTGAAAAGAAGACGAAAGTTGTAAGTTTCTGTCGAACGATCCAAAAACAGATAATTCCTTAACCTTACTTTGGAACTGGGTGATTTCGTCGTAGAGTTCGAACGTCATGAGTGGTTCGTCTAATTCTCGAAGGAATGTCTTAAGAAGTACCGCCGCTATGTGAGGATCCCCTCGAAAGTCTATAGGCAGACCTAGGTTACAACGATTCTGAAGTTCCTTGATGACCGTGACGTTTGCTGACCTCCTGAATAAGCCCTCGGTCTCTAATGCTGTTCTCATGAATAAAAAGGAAGAATAACCCATCACTTGTGGTCTACATGTGACGATAAATTGTGCGCCTTACCATCGGGAGTGTCCAGAAATTCTATACATTGCGTTACTATAGGTGGTATCATTTCCCCACCGTTATTATCATTGATGAATTGCAGACTCGCGCCAAACTGCGTGGTTGGTATGGGAGTTGCGATAGGTGTGGGCGCTGGATTGACTGGCAAGTTTTTTCTGTTTTTAATCATCAACTGCTCATCGTGTCTGAAAATTTATAGTAGCCACAGATATCTTTCCCATTTTTGATATATTTTCACTCGATGTACTCGAATAACTTACTGTAGGACTAGCTGAGGGATACAAAGTTGATCGAGATTGATATGTCGTGCGAGATCCTCGAGGTAATTAACGTACATCATTTTGCGTCCAAATTTGGCACTGGAAACATCGTTGCGATTATAGCCGTGGAAAAATTGATATGGACTAGATTCTTACCTGATAATCGGTTTGAATAATTGCCAAACAAATCTTATGAGGATAGTTGGATGGACTAAGTAGAGTGCCTTTAAATTTTTTTTGTACTTTCGATCAAAGGCCCGATAAGCCTGCCGCAGCCACGCGTACGATGGCTTATTTTTCGATGTCAGACCATGGTGAAAGTATACCAAACTATAATCTTGTTCCACAAAAGTATCTAAGGTATGTGTGAGATATCTGGAAAAAAAGAAACCAATGACTTTACACAAACACCACCAAAAAGTTCTCCGTTGGATAACTCCAAGATTTTATTCATGATTCGTTGTCATTGTCACCTCAATAACTTGGCGTGATTGAAGTTCTCTTCGTCACGTGAAGGTAGCTTGCAAGCCGATACGACAATAACTTTTCTTCCCGCACTGTCGTCACCCACCACTTCAACGATACCGAGTCTTGCAATGTCAAGGTAATCCTCCTCGTCCACAAGATCACCTTCAAGTGCTGCCAGATCATCTGCTGCTTGTAAAAAGATACCATTATATCTGATGCCTGTAGTGGTTCAGTAGGTGTACCGATGATAACTTATTTATACAAATTGCGGACAAGGCAGGAACAACATTTGCAGTAATTTTGTTTCCACTACTTTTTCATTGGTCCTAAATTTGACGGGCAAACTCTGACATTTGAAGGGCTATTAAAATAAACTGAAAGGTCACACACCCGTCTCAATAATTGGAGCATCCACTAGAGCTTCTTCAAAATTTTCTTCTATGGTCCCATCGCTCACAGGACTTTCCAAATAGTCCAACCCAGTTCCACCACAACTTGTGCTTAAATCCATTTTTTCTTCCAGGAGTTCCACGGCTGTGAAATAATTTTAAATCAAACAAACGACTCGTACTCGATATGACTTTCTAGCATTTGCTGTAAGCTCCTTCCTTGCATTCACAAAAATGATACGTCAAGTATAAGAGATGTAAATTATAACAAAAATTGTGCCATGGAATTCCAGTAATATTAGAAACATTATTATAGGGAGCAAAGAGAAAGTAAATGGTTGAGTTAGGTCAGTGAGAAAATAACCAAATCACTACAGGGAAATCGAGAGGAAAATATAGCATGAACACAAATACATGTCGATAAATATATGAACTATAAAACCACAGTTGCGCAGCAAGCTCGAGGTTAAGCACTGAAAACCACAAGCAAGAGATCAATCTTATTTCAAACGTTGAGCAGGTGTTACTCGAAAATAATAGCAGGAGATTTTCGTTCTAGAGATCAGAAAAGGAGTGAAAAATTTTTTTAAAAGTATAATAGTTTTGAAGAACAGTAGGGAAAAAAAGTATGATTGAAAAGTTAAATAGCTAACGGGATATAGGAATGACAGGGTTGAGGAGACTTCCTTGGAAAACGATGTAAAGAAAAAAGCAGATGTTAGTTTTGGATGCATAAGAAACAGGCTCCGATAAGACCTTACCACTATCCGAAGTTGCCTGGAGCTCCGTGTCGTCGAATTCCAAGTTGGGCTCATAATCATGATAATCCGACAGACTTGGATACGGGTCTTCACCTTCATTGTTCATTGCTACCACACAGACACAGGTACATGAATACACATTCAGGATTTCAGGATAGGAAAAACATTTAGCAAACAAACGACAAAGCGGTGATCATTTCTTGTCCTAAAGCAATTGGGTACCGCGCCATTAAATTTTTGTGTAAAATAATTTGGCTAACTCAGACGAGTAGGAGTACGATTAATTTACTTTGAATTTCCTTCATAATAATTGAGTTTGATAATATCTTCTACGCGTTTTTGCTAGCCAAAATCCTGTAAATCATGCTCCAGTACGAGAGTAAGAACCAGCTGAGATTTCTAGGAAAAAGAAATCTTGGCTGTGTAATCAAACGGTGCGTAAACAAAGTAGACGAACTTTTACTTTGAAATAAGCTGGTGGATTCCCATAGCATCGAGGCATGCATATTTTCTGTCTGTCGAGATTTATTCGAATCAAGATTATTATTGGTAAAATGGTTTACATTGCATCGTGGTCGCTGTCTTCTATCAAGAAATGTTTACACAGCAATACATTGAGCTGAATAGTTTGCCAATGAAATAACCGAGGTATCGCTGTCGTTAATGGCAAGAGTGAATATTATTATCAGAATGTATTACTCAAAATTGAAGAGTATGTCAATTGCGAGCCACGGGACTGATAACATCATCAATCATGAAACAAATATAAGTTTCAAGTGGTATGGGTGGTGCGGCAAATATCATTTGCCTCAATTGACTAGCATTGAAGCATGCTTCCCACAGATTCATCTTCAAACTGATAATTATTATCTCTTGTCTTTCTCGGAAGATAGTTTTTTTCTAGGTGAAGAACAGACGATTACCCACAAACTATGTTGTCGCTGGTTGATGTAAAATTATTTCAACACAGAAATTTTGGGCTTTTTCCGGAAAATTCAGTCGATGCATGCCATCACGATCAGATCAGGTTCTAACGATTTTGACTCGTGAAAATAAAATAACTAAAAACCGGTAACAGTATCGGGAATGGATGAAATTCCCTTAAAAGGCAACTTTCGAAATTATTTTTTCTCGCTCGTTATTGTTTGCTCGTCTTCTCTTTCTCTCCAATAGGCACAACAACAATTGCGTCGTCGTATAATACACGGGTAGCTGATATCGTGAAATTGATGAATTATAACTTGAGTATAGTACGAAAAGTGTCTCACTAAATGTTCTGGGAGTGTTTGAATATTAATTGCGTAATTATTCGAATCGCGTCGATTAAATGACACTAGTTGACAGACGGAGCGTCAACATTCGATTCCAACTGACTCTGACTTCTTACCTGTCAAAATTCTGGCTGGACTCGGCGCAGGTTGATAGTCAGCTTCCATTGTTTAGAAATTTAATTAACCAGGAGAGTATCCTCGACGCGATAATTTGTAGTGGGAATTATTATTGTTTCCTCATTAATGTCTTCCACATTATTAACGCACCCGATCAGGAAAATAAACTCCACACTCACGTCACGCTTTCATCTTGATCGCTGGCTGTCGCCTCTAATCGCAATCCCAACCTAATCGTCACTCCCAGTTTCGATTACCAGCTCACTTCATTTTTCAATATCGTTTGCGATCGAAATCGTAGAAAATTCACTTCGTGGCTACGTTCAGGAAACGATAAAAAAAAAAAGAATCTCGAGCTCGGATGGTAAGGGGGCGCAAATTGTTGCGTTAAGTTTTTTCATCCCTTAGACAGATGGCGGTAAAAAGCATATCCGTCGATATCAGAACTTTCGAATTCAAAAAACAATTTTTTATGCCAATTCAAACTGCATATGTTTTTCGGAAATATGGAGTGTGGAGTAATTTTTTTTCGTAAAATCTCATCAGTCAATAGTAATGTAATAAAATAGAAAAATGTTCAATCTACTCGGTTTGTTCAACAGCGTAATATTTATGTTTATCAACCTAATGGTCGGATTATACGTTTTCAGACGGGTCAGTGAATGACACTAAATAATTCTTACGATGCAACAATTTTTTTAGGTTTGATTACCGTCGTTATAATTATTGATTATAGTTCTTCGTATCGATGAGATTGCACAGCAAATTAGTCGCGGAAATCGCCGAGTTTAATCGCACGGTAAGATTATACAGCGGTTCCGAAAGAGCCAAGATTTCTCTTTCTTTTCCTTCATACGAAAAACCAGCGAAAAATAATTTTCCCCTCCAGGTTGGAAGGTCACGATCCTGTCTCGACTACATCGGCCACAAAGTTTCGGACGCTATGAAAGAGGTGAGGAAATAATGTACCAATTCTAAGTTGAATCGGTCGATTTAATAATCACCTGTGATCCGAAACAGATCGAAGGCGACATCGATAAGGAGTTGCAGATAACGCATCGTTTGACTAAACTCTCATCTCAACTCGTAGACGTGAACAAGCGGTTCACCAAATTGGAGGAAGAAGTGATCGAGGTATAACATTTTTTACCCTGATTTAACGAGCGTTAAAATTTCTCCTCCGCGTACATGATACGGTTTTTCAGATGGTGCGAACGGATTACAATATGGAGAGTATAAAAATCGAGACACCTGCGGACATAAACGACGAGGTTAAAAAAGTACTGAGCTTGAAACAGCCCGATAAAAGGACGAGCTGCAAGCCCCAAAAGAAGCGTAAATTTTCAACGACCACGCTCAACGGGGTGACCTTCAACAATTCGAGTGCGCAAAATAGTCAGTTGCAAAAATTACCCTGCCTACCGTCGCTGACCGAGACGATCGCCAATCCTTACGGAATTTCATCGGACGACAAGTCCGAGGAGGACTCGGCGAAGCATCGAACCGCCCCGATCAAACCGGTGGTTCAATTACTGAGGGAACAACGACCCGTCCCCGAGGCAAAACCAATCGGTTTTCGTCCGTCCTGGAAATGCAACGCTTGAATAATCGCGTTCGTCTCCGTTATTTCGACGCACCTGCAGACACAGACGTCAATTGCGGTTCTCCAACGCTTCGGGTTTCATTCGATTAGCCGTCTTCGGTTTCTCTTCACACACGATCAGAAACTCACGCCGATTCGAGTGATTCCAGTTTTCTCAGAACGAAAAAAAAAACAAAATTTTTCAATTAAATCAATTCAAATCAGTCGGTCAGTCCCTATATATCGGTTTCGTCCATCCCATTTATTGCGACTGTTATATTTTTATTTACCTTGCATAAAAACCTTGAGAATAAACGATGCGTATCTCGATGCACGCACGGACCACCGGCTGAATATCTTTTCTTTTTACGCTTCGCCTCTGCACGCTGGAAAATATCGATAACCGTTGACGCCGTTCCGCTGTGCACCCAGAGGTGCCAAGGGTTCAATTTTTATCGGGTTAATATTACACGGTCCCGGCGGTGTGGGATGACGAGTTTTTTGTTTTTTTTTCTCCTTCTTCTTATTTATCGTTTTTTCATTTCTCAAAGCGTCCCCGTCACGCCTGTGAAAAATAAAAAAAAGATCGTATTTTTTTTTTTCAACGTCGTACGAGAATAATTTCGCCACTCCGTGGAAAACGCATCTAACATTTGCACACGTGTATTCGTCAATGACACGGGTACGTGACTGCTTATGGGGTAAATTTAGGTCGGTCGTTGAAGCTTGCAAATTGTGTTATACAACCGTTTGAATATAACCATTATTGAGGTAGCTTCAAAGGACGTATTTACCGATAATTATATACTACGTGTGTGCGGCTCGTGTATCTGTACAAACACACGTGTGTGCATTCCATTTTCAGTACGACATCGGCCCGCGGTACTTTCCACGTGCACCCTGAAAAAAGTGAAAAAATCGTAACTTCGAAAACGAAAATCGGAATGGGATTGAACAGATTGGTAGGGACTATGATATTCTTGTACGTATATTACGGGGTAACCGTTTTCAGTGGCAAGGAGGCGTGTGTTCACTCCGCAATCTCCGATGTTGTTTGTTCATCCTCTTCAAGGTAGCTGCTGCTTGCCGAGATTAAAGGGATATATGTTCCAGTATAAGGGAGGATAAAGCGTTTTTATGGTCCTTTTGTCCAGATACACAATGAAGCGAATCTTGCAGGCTATAATATAATGTAATGCGCACTTAATACGACAGCCTATACGCTGTATACGCGACGTACGTACAATTTTTCCCATACATGCGAAAGTAGAAAAAAAAAAAGAAAAAAAAGACAGAAAGAATGAAAAAAACCAACGAGAACACCGGTCTCGAAATTTATTCGCTCGAATTTTTTGAGGTCAAGGATGCGTGAAAAGAGCGGATGAAAAAAACTAACGCATTCGCGAATAATCCGATAATCGAAAATAGAAAAAAAGCAACTGCATTTACCGGAGTCAGAATATTTTTCATATTTTTTTAATTATTTTCATTATTTTTTTTCCCCGTATCATCGCGCGATAGGATAAGATTTTCCTTTTCATCCAGATTCGTTATTTGCCGCTGAAGAAAATCGAGGAGAGCTGGGGATTATTTTTGAATTACTTTTGTAAGTGACTAAAAGCATCGTCCGTACGCATACATACCGAATACGCGAGTAAAAGCCGAGCGGTTTTACAGCGAATAAATAAATAAGTAAATAAATACCGTCGACGTCGCGTTGCACCATTTTACGTGTTCTCCGTGGGAACGAAAGAAGAAAAAAAAAAAAAAACGGAGAGGAAAAGTAATAGACCGGGGATTTATTTACAATTCCTGATACGAGTCGAGGGAAAGCAAAAAAAAAAAATGAACGAATGAATGAATAAATAAATAAATAAATTGAAAAATGCATAAAACCCTGTAATGGCTGGCTTTCTATACTATGCTCTTTTGATTGTTTGCGAAACGAAGTTCCTATCTAAAAAAGAACTCTATTTCTTTCTTTCTTTCTTTCTTTCTCTTTCTTTTCTCGTTTTTTTAAATATTAAATCATATTTATACGTTGCGAACGTTGATTCGTTTTGAACTTTTCAGACCACCGCGGAACTTTTTTTTTTTTTCTTTTTTTTTCTTTCAACTCAGTTGTCGTCACGAGGTAACTAAATTTCATCTGCAAAAGACAACTGATTGAATAATATGTAGAGAGAATATTGTCTTTTTCTTTTTCATTTTTCATTTCTCATTTTTTTTTTTTTTTTTTTTTTCAAAGTTTATAATGTATACACTTTGAGTTTTAAAAATGCACGTTTTACATTATAATCTGTAAATATTACAACGAAAAGGATAATAGATACAATGCAATCGATCGATTTTGTGTTTTTTTTGCTTGTTCCTTTTTAATTTTACACAATAAATAAGATTTTTCAATTTTTTTTTTCTTTTTTATTCATTCTTTCCTCGATTTCTGATTTCCCCTTCCTGTTTTTTGTCTTGTTTCATTTTTCGTTCCAGAGGGCCACAGTAGAGAGAAAGGTACACATACAGTAACTCTGATAGACGTTTTTCAAATTTCTAACATCGGAAGAAAACCAAAGAAAAAAATCAAAAAAAAAGAAAAACTACGTTCTCTATTTCTAAAATACTGAAACGGTCTCAATTTTAACGAGTAATTCATGAATATATAGTATCATATGTGTGTATATATATATATATATATATACTTTTATATATATTCAAATTCGATTAGTTGAATAATTAATTAATTTAAATTGAGGAATCATTATCATTATTCATTATTACAATTATTTATTAATATTGTAATTATTTCATTTCGTTTTTCGCCATAATCATCCCCCATTCAGTATATGTATAATATATAGGTAATCGAGGACGGTATATATATGTATAGTAACACAACTGTTCCATGTATAATTTATGGATATTAATTGTTTGATTGAACGATCGAATTAAAAAAATTTTTTTTTCATCTCCCATCGCTAGTAATCGACCACCATCATTCGTTCAAAACAAAAAAAAATAAATAAATAAATAAACAAACAGAAATAAATTTGCAACATTTCAATTATTAATTTCGTTAAAATTGTTGTTGAATATTTTCATTTCGTTTCTTATCTAATATTCACATCCAGATACATCGCTAATTAATATTAGTATTTTATATTCCTCATTTTTTTTTCTCTCAATTTTACAAATATTTTCGGAGGCCTACCTGGTTGAGAGATACGATTACAATACTGATGTAGATTCAATTCTTTGTAAATGAGCTTCGATCGAATATTGGTAGAAATTATTTCCTTCTTTTTTTTTGTTCGATTATTCTTCTTTCGATTCGGTGCAACATGAATATCGACTCTGAACAAGTAGGCCGTTTTCAGGTGAGAAAATTCACGACAAATTGAACCGAGCGTCTCAAGGTTATAATAATTGGGGGTGTGTACGGGGTAGTATAATTTAATTTAATTCAATTTTCTTTTTTTTTTTTGTCGGGGGGTGTTTGTTGGTTTTTTTTTTCTTTTCTTTCTTTCGTATTTTTAATAATTGGTTTCACGGTGAGACGTTAATGCTGTTTGTTCTGAAGATAGGCGTCCAGGAGTCGCCGTTTCACGAAGGCACCCCATCCGGCACGATCAATTTCGTCGAAGTTTCGCTTGACGAAACTGTCGAAACCGCTGCGATCAATTTCGTCGAAATTCTTCTTAGCGAAACTGTTGAAGGCGCTCCGGTCGATCTCGTCGAAATTACGCTTCTGGGTACCGAAGGTTATCCCGCTGAAACGAACACCGGTATATCCTAGTTGAAAACAGTACAGAAAACAGAATCGAAAAATCACATCATATTCCAAAGGGGTCTCGAGCGGCCCAACCTGACCCCAAAAATGTTCCCACTAATCGCGTCGCATATGTGCGTGGAACGAATTAATTAACCCCCGTCATGCGGGTCGCCCAAAGGTTCGTCGACTTTTCGCGACTAACGCATGCGAACGAACGGAAGGCCGAGGTCGAATTTCGCTTTCAAAGGATCCGCAGGATCTTAAACGGGGTTTCCGGGCATTCAATTTATTTGTACTCGCGTTAACCGTATCTGCGCCATTTTCGAACACGCCTCGACGGTTTTGAATAACGCGTACGATCACGTTCCCAAATTCTCACGAACAATCGTCGAACTTTTGATCCTTAATCGTCGCTCGAATCTTTCGCGAAATTCCTTCGAAGTTACCCCGAGCAAATCGCGCTACTGTACGTCGTACACCGAATAATAAACGGTGGCTCGTTGGAAAATTAATAAATAATCAAACAGATCCGTCTTGATTTTGGATAATCGTTCTGCGATCGGATTTGTGAATTAGGAGCCGAACTCATTCGAGTCTGATCTCGGGAAAATTTTATCGGCAGAAATTTCGTTTTTACTTCGAGTTTGTTCTTCGAGTTTTTCGAATCGCGAGTTCGCAGGTGCGAAGGTTCGAGAGAGAATTAATTGTTACGAGAGTAAAAACAAAAAAAAAAAGAAGGGGAATATAAGTGAGGCGAAAAATGATATCCTACTCGGAGAGAGTTGTTCGACAAGTTTTTCCTCTCCCGATAACCACTTTCGGGTGGCTGCCGAGTGTTATACGTCGGTTATACATGGGTATAGGTATACATATATTCGCGGTGTGTACATAACGTTGCGAGTATACCGTATGTACGAAAACCCGTGTGATCCGCGAGCTCCTGCGGGAATCATAACGAGAACGACGACGACGACGACGACTACCTACGGAGAGTCCATTAGGTGGTTATCTTTTTTGAAAAACACTCGTCTTAGTTTCTCAGTTTTGTTTTTTTTTTTCTTTTTTTCCGCTCAAATTCTCTTCTTTCTTAATTCGTACTACTCCGTTCTCTCGACGTCTGGAGCACGGCGAGACGAAGTTAAGATTTTTTTCAGTTACTGTTATACGCCTCGGGTGTGCAGTTCTGGAAAATGCAGGTGAATAACTGGGGATCAGGTTCGTTGAACCGACGATCGTGACTCCTATTTTTTTTCGTTTTTTAATTTACCTGATTACTCGGAAAACCACACCCTTTGGGTTAATTTTTGTAAATTGCGGGATAGCGTCTCCGTGTGACGAATTTCGTCGACACTTTTCTTGCGCCGTCTGAGTCGAGAAACTGTGCGGGAGGAAATTTGAAACCGTAAAGATGAAGATTTGAATTTAAATTTTTCCCAAACATTTTCCGGTGCGCCGATAAATCGCTTGAAATTTTACGGACGACGACGACGACGACGACGAGGAGATGTTTCGCGAATATTTGAAAAATTTCAAACTTCCCCGATAACTAAAATACCGTAGATTTCGTCAGATTTTTATTTCGCTCCGCGAGGCAACGATCGTCGGGGTACGTCAAGAGATATTGGTAAAGTTTGGCGAAAGTATGAACGAAAATCAAGCGATAATTTTCATTGTAAAATTCTTTTTCGTTTATCGGACGATATTTCTCCATCGGTAAACTCACCTCAGCGAATCGAACCTTTTATTTTGTCCAAAAGTAGCACCGGAAAGGGAGTCCAAACCTCGTCGAGTTTGACGAAGAAGATGACCGCCCCCGATACCGTCGAGGTTGCGAGGCTCCGTCCCTCCTGTTGGCAAAATTTCAAGCTGAAAAATTATCGGTTATCCAATTCGCTTTTTGATTTTCGTTATTTTCAATTATTTCTTTTCCGAGATTCTAGCGCAACGCAGCCGATGAAACCGCGGTACTGAAAAATGAAAAAAACCGTTTAAAATAGATAGTATTTAAAAAAATTGTTTATCGGATATTTTAATTGGTCCATTTTACATACCTGAATGTACCCGATAATTAATATACTATAATTATGCATTGCGAAGAAGAACGATACCTGGAATAAAATTTTTACGATTCGAATTTTTGTTTTTTTTTCTTCTTTTTGGTTCAATGGGATCGGTTAATTGGAATCTATGAAACTCGTGGACGATGGTTTACATTTTTCTTACTACGAATCGCTTGTAATTTTCATTTTTGATTATTTTTACACACGATATTCAATATTATTGATTATAACATTTTAATTAATCAAATTGAAATCATAGGACAGCGGCGATTCAGTCTGATTATAACTAACGTTAATTATTTAATTTTCCCATTCATTTTCAACAATCATCAGCAGTTGTTGCAAACCGATATTTCTCTTCTTTACATCCTTCGATTCTCCCTTCTCTTGGACGGTTATTAATCTTTCTTTTATTTCCATATTATCCGACGCTGAGCGCAAACTTTATTTGCGCACAAGATTTCCGCCGCCAATGCTGTCCAAGTTTCTAAGGAGATTCGCTCCCCCGATGCTGTCTAAATTCCTAAGGAGGTTTGCCCCTCCGATGCTGTCCAAGTTTCTGAGGAGGTTTGCGCCCCCGATGCTGTCCAAGTTTCTGAGGAGGTTTGCCCCTCCGATACTGTCCAAGTTTCTGAGGAGGTTTGCTCCCCCGATGCTGTCCAAGTTTCTGAGGAGGTTTGCCCCTCCGATACTGTCCAAGTTTCTGAGGAGGTTTGCTCCCCCGATGCTGTCCAAGTTTCTGAGGAGGTTTGCCCCTCCGATGCTGTCCAAGTTTCTAAGGAGGTTTGCGCCTCCAATACTGTCCAAGTTTCGCAGAAGATTTGCGCCCCCGATGCTGTCCAAGTTTCTAAGGAGGTTTGCGCCTCCGATACTGTCCAAGTTTCGCAGAAGATTTGCGCCCCCGATGCTGTCCAAGTTTCTGAGGAGATTCGCTCCCCCGATGCTGTCTAAGTTTCTGAGGAGGTTTGCGCCTCCAATGCTGTCCAAGTTGCGTGCAAAGCTATTCTTATTATCGCCGTTTAATTTTTTATCAAAATTCCGTTGTCCAGCTAAGTTTCCTTGGCGACGATTATCTTTCGCTTCGGCATCTCTCGCCAGCCCTTGTAAAAACCGCAGAATATTTTCACCATTTTTCCGATCCCCTTTAGATTTATCTTGCATGTTTTCCCATTCTGAAAAACAATAAGAAATCAGGAAAAAGTTGGCCGAAAAATCCGTGTGAGAAAGAATAAAAGAATCGTCCGCAAGCACAGCACGAACTGCACACTTTACTACGCACATATATTTTATGTATATATTATACAAAAATTTCAAATGTACATGCATTGATTTATCACGCACACACAGAAGCATGCGATATAGTAAACGAGTACAGGGATAAATTGTTATTTCAAAATAAGAATTCGAAAAAGTAAATTCAAAATTTGAAAAAAACTTTGATTCATTTTTTCTTGCTTACCTTTTCGTCTGTAATATCGATTCACATTCACACAACGATAAACACCGTAACGAGACATCTTTATATCTGCGACGATTTTCTAACAGGAAAATATTATTTACAAAAGTTTTCTTTTTTTTCACTATATATAAAAAAGCACTTTAACTATATCTATAGTCACACATGATTGTATATATTATTTACAGGTCGTGTTGTTACACCTATGTACGATCACACTTATGATATCTGATCCTCACCGGGCGGATGGAATGTGAAAAAGAAAAAAAACCATGAAAACTTTACAAGCTCGAAGAATGTCGTAAAAATGCGAATGAAACCGCTTGATCATTTTTGCGTCATATTTTCTGATTTTAAAAGCAGGAAGAGTCTTCAACTTTTGGGTTGTAACAAAACTGTACAAATTTGATCTGACGTAATTAATTTTTTTCCCAAATTTTCCTTCGTTCAAATGTTCCACCGAATAATTTTTAATTCGATAAAATTCTACAGATGTTGTTGAATTATTAATCGCAGCAATTGAATTGTCCCATATGCGGAAAAATGAAGAGAAGCAAAACGAAACAAAGAGATTGGAGATTTTTGATTTTTGATTTTCATAAAATCGCTCCACCGTACGTCAGTGGCTCACGTTGATTTTTCCACGTCCGATTGTAGGATAGTAGCGAGTAAAAGAAAAACATCCCGCACCATTGACATCGAGCTGCGTACTTCGCGCAGAGTGTAGACAATATAACGTCGGAGGAGTTATTCAAGGGAGAATATTGAGCTGAGGAAAAACATTTATTCTTCCTTATGAAAACCTACATGTCGACTCTCCTTCTCAATTTTCTTTTCTTTCGCTCCTCCTCTTTCTTTTTTTTTTTTCCAAAACGAAAGGCAGCGGTTAACGCGCGGCGTAAATCTACCCCCGGGAACGACGAATGCGTCTGAAAATTTCCATATATATACATGTGGCGTAAAAAATAAAGGGAAAAACGTACGCGTCAAACGCTCAGGTCTGGCGTCCGACCTGAGAGAGGGTTATTACTACTGGCTCTCGCCCGACGACGACGACGACGACTCTACTGAATTCAAGTAGTTCAGCCGTTTAACTTGTCAGCCCCGAAGTTAACGGGGCGAACGTCATCGACTCCCCGCAGTTGCACAAGTTGCAGTTGCAAGTCGGAACTGCAGCTCGGTAAATAAGTAAGCGAGTAAGTCCGTAAGCGAACGAACGGTAGAGCTTTCTTTTCTCCCCGACGTAATAAAAATCGGACATTTTACTTTCTAAAATAGAATGAAAATAGAAGCCATTTATAAATCGTTAATTTCGTCATTGTCGTTGTTGTGCACAGCGCGGTCACGTTAGGTTGGGTTAAATTGCTACGAATGCGATTGAATATATATACACGTGTAATAATAAATGTCAAATGTACGAAGAGAAGAATGGAAAAAAAATTGACGAAATTGAATATATGTAATATACATGATGAATACGTATGTACAATGAAATATTACATGGTGTGTGGCGAGGAATTTTTCATAATCGAACGGGGAATGATACGGTACAAACGAAAAAATGTTATAAATAAATTCGTGAAGTGGATAGAAAAAGAAAAAAAAAAAAAAAAGCAGAAAACTTACCGAGGGCTTCGTAATGCCTCGCGAGAGCTTCCGCCAGTTCCGGTTGAGCGTAAACGCGAGGATCAGCTTCAATTATTTCATTTTGAAGCTGAAATAATAAAAGCAGAAACGATAATTAATTATCCATGGTATCCGTTTTATTATTTCCTGTCTCCGAGTTATTGACCTCTATTTTAGTTTCTTCTCGTAGTCGGTTTTATTAAATTTGTTTGAAATTGAAATTGCAGGAGATATGTGAAAATAAGGGGGGGAGAAATTTACAGGAACGATGAAAAAGCATCGTTAGTCGAATATCGTACGTGTGTTTTACGTTCAGTCGTGATTCGGATCGAGAGCAAACACACATAATGTTAACGAATTGATTTACCTGCACACATGTGTATTATTTGTACGCTACGGATGAAAGCATATACATATATATTATATATGTACACGTATTTCTCCGTACATGCATATAGATCAGGCTAAATGCCTTCGGGTTATGTTCGAATTTGCGCGTTGGCAAATAATATTGATTGCTAAAAGGGAATCGCAACGAAGTCGAGCTGTATACTCGGTCCCTGCATACACCGGTGTATTCCATAAGTATATCATTTCGCCCACAATACGAGCACGTGTGTACGGACACAAATATCGCTAATTTTTACCAACAAAACGATAAATCATATATCCCTTGATTTATGTATCTTGTGTATAAAATAGAAATAATGCAATAAACTCTTGGAAAACTCCAACCTTTATCCGTTATCCTTCCGAGTACATATGTGTACGTAAATACATATTATGTACACGCGCGCACGTATGAGTACATGGGAAAAATTTTTCTGCGAAGTAAAATTGTTCAATATTAATGAAAAGTTCTGCAACTTTCTCGCGGTTTCAAGGTGGGTAAGTGTAATAAGTTTATCGTATCCCACTTTCTTTCTTTCTTTCTTTCTTTCTATTTGTTTTTTTTTTCTCCAACTTCTTCCTTCTTTTCAGGACGAACGGTTCCGTTTCACAAATTCGTTTCTTATTTTCGAATCGATATTTGATTTTTTTTGGCTCAGATTTTTCATGGGATTTTAAAACTCATGGACGGAAATGAGGCGAAGAAAAAAGCGTTCTTTCGAAGCGATTATAAATTTCGGAATTTATTTGATTGCAAGCTCCAAAGATTTTGGAGATTTGGAATTTTTGACGTACGCGCAGCACGTGCGTACAGGTAGGTATACGAAAATTGAATAGCCGAATAAATCGACTGAATAAATCGAATGAAATTTTTGCTAAATTTGTTTCACATGTTTAGAAATTTTATCCGATTCTTAGAGGAAGACTTACGCGGGTGGGATAATACCGGAATTTAGGAGACCGTGAAAGAGAAGGAGAGGAGGAAAGAAAATAAAGGAAAGAAAAAAAGGGAGAAGGAAAACCCGTTTATCGGGAAAAACGGGAATGAATTCGCGCCCCGATAACTGTATCAGATAAAAATATGCGTATACATTATATATGTATGCGAAGATGTAAAATATCCTGGGAGCGTTTAGCTCGTGAACAGGATCTGTAAAATATGAGAAATAAGCTGATCCGGGTAAGTCGAACGCGTAAAATGTTGAGAAATTTTTAATTTTCGCACAAATATACGCGTATTAAATATTAAATAGATATATAAGATATATACATTCGCGGGACGATTTTTATTGATTACATAGCTTTACAATTTTAAAAACGAAAATCATGTATACATAAAGCTGAGTACATAAATATTTTCACCCCCTTTCCCCCGATTTAGTTCGTTGTTTTTGGTTACTTTTCGTGGAACGTTTAATTAAACTATTAGTCGATCATGCGAGAAGCGAGATGAGGTTGATTGTTAAACTTTGTAAAATAGATCCTATAGTTGCCGGATATCCTGTCCGGAAATTAGAAGCTCGGAACAGCAGAAACCGCGGATACATGGCAACGTCAGTCCGCGACTATACAATATACGGCTAAATTTTTCTCAAAAATCCATCAAAAGTTCGCGTCCAAAAACGCGTTTCGTCGCTCTCCATTTTACGATCAGATTGCACGAGGAGTTTTCGTTGACCGAAATGGCGAAATTTTTCAATTTAGTTAAACGAGACTAATTATTCCTTTCGCACTTGACAGTTGGAATCCCTAATTCAGGACGAACCTTTGTTCATTTTTCAGTTCTACGTAAACCGGCATACGTACCCCGGATAAATTTTTCCCTTTGTTTTTCGTTGGTTTTTTTTTTTTTTTGCTTTTCTCACCTGTGAGTATCGATAAACTTCGACATGGACTCTAGAGGATTAAGCTAGGCCGTGAAATTGGTTAGTTTTCAAATTGGTTCGACTTTCCCGCTCGATCGCTTGGTCGGTGCAGAGAAACGTTTTAAGTTTATTTTTTATTCAAAATGGAAATGAAGAGAAAATAATTTTATTTTGCAACGAAAAATTTTCCGTTAATCCCGACGAATATCGATCGATGATTCACCGATGCGCTCGTTTTTTAGCTTCGTTTTACGGATGCCTGAGAATTTGCTTTTGTTAATTACTAATTATTCAATTAATATACACCTTCGATCACTCTCGATTATCCTGCGCGTATGATGATCAGAAAAGTGAGAAATTATTTCCATGGGACGTTAGCGGAGGTTCCCTTAGTTCTTCTTTATTTTCAAAGAAACTGTAGTCTCAAAATCTATGCGTGAATGTGGTTCTGATTTTCCTAGCTTTCTAAATATTGATAAACTTTATATCGACGTTTGATTGGACTATTGTGAGCGGAAATTTTCTGCATTTTCAGTTGTACGGTATGTAGGTAAGCGACATGCGGTGTGTGTACATAGGTATCTATGCGACGAGCAAGTTTCAGCTACACAATCTTCAATTTACCAAGTTCTACTTTTCACTGACGCGCATACGTGAGCGGAAATGTAAAAAGTCGTAGCTGTTCTATTTCGATAATAAAAATCGAGAGAGTGAAAGACATGTACTCTACTTCGAAAAAATCGATAAACCTCCATCGGATTAATCCATGGCTCGATTCATTCAGAAAATACCCTACAAAAGCCTGACGAAAATAGAGTTGAACTTTTCATCCAAAATCAAAAAAATTCAAAGGTCGCAAATGTTTGAAAAAATTCAAATATCTCGATGGGAAAAATTCGTGGCTCAATTTTTCCAACGAATTCGTGTTCCTGGCGTCAAAATACGATAGAAAAGCGTCCTACGAACTTCGTTTTTGGCTCAAAAATCGAAGAAATCCGAAGGAGTACCCCTCGGAAATATTTCAAATTTTCGGCAAAATTTTTTATCTTTTAAAATTGATTGAATGACACTTTTCTTACGTATTTTGACCTCAGGAATCTGAATCTGAGAGAAAAATTGACCTATCTATAAAATTGACCGAGTTATCGCCGATTTTCAGCTTTTTGGGGTCAAAGATAAAAAATTGATTTTTTAGTTTATTTTAATGTAATTTGAGTTCAGGAATCCGAATCTAGGACAAAAATTGATCTATCTTCGAAAATGACCGAGTTATCGCCGAATTTCCGAATTTTTTGGCATAAAAATTGAGATATCTCGAAGGGAAAATTTTTTAGCTCAATTTGAACAACGGATTCGCGTTCCTGAGGTCAAAATACATAAGAAAAGTGCCATACGATCAATTTAAAAAAATAAAAATTTTTGGCCAAAATTTGAAAAAATCGTAAGGGGTACCCCTTGGAAAAATCTCAAATTTTGACCAAAAATTTTTATTTTTTAAAATTGATCGAATGGGACTTTTCTTATGTAATTTGACCTCAGGAACACGAATCCGTTGTCCAAATTGAGCTACGATTTTTTCCCTTCGAGATATCCTCAAATTTATGCCAGAAAATGCGAAAAAATGGGGATAACTTGGTCATTTTTAAAGATAGATCATTTTTTGTCTTAGATTCGGATTCCTGAGCTCAAATTACATTAATAAAGACTAAAAAATCAATTTTTTATTTTTGACCCCAAAAATCTGAAAATTAGCGATAACTCGGTCATTTTTGGAGATAGATCAATTTTTCTTTCAGATTCGGATTCCTGAGGTTAAAATACGCAAGAAAAGTGTAATACAATCAATTTTTAAACTACTTTACTTTTGGCCCAAAAATCGATTTTTTTTTTGGCTTTTCAAGGGTAATCTTACGTATAATTAGCTCAGGAATCCAAATCTGAAAGATAAGATCATCCACTAATGCAATCGATCGAGTAATCATCAATTATTCGCTGTTGGGAACAGAAAAATTGAGACATATCGATTGGTTGTAGTCGTAGACCCACTTTGATTCGTCGCAAACCATGCATCGGTCGAAATATTCGAATTTCTCAATTCACCAGCGAGCCTGAGCTTTGCTGGAGTCAGGTAGCCACGGGCGCGCGGGTTTGTTTTGAGGCGTCACCTCTGCTCAGCCCCCAAGGTGACGACTCACAACAAAGCGCTACGCTGCTGGCTGCGCTGATTCCAGCGTAGCTCGGGTTTGCTCGTAGACCAAAAAATTCGAATATTTTGACGCAGAGATATTCTCAAGTTCATGGTAAAAAAGCGATTAAATGGCGATAACTAAGTTAATTTGACAGATAGATCAATTTTTCTTCCAGATTCGGATTTCCGAGGTAAAAATATATAAGAATCCGATGAAAAAGAATTTTTCCATCGTAATTCCGAAAAACCGCAAAAATCCAAGGGGTACCTCACCCCTCGGAATCCGAATCTGAACGCCAAATTGATCTATCCAAAAAATATACCGAGTTAACGGCAACTTTTCCAACCGAACTTCGTTAGTACGAGATATATTTTTTGTGGCTTACGTCACTTTGCCTCTATCCAAAGGGATGGGTTAAGGTTTTTCGAAATCAAATGCGAGGGATCTGTCAGAAACCGAGAGACTAAGAAACAAAAAAAAAAAAAGAAAAGAAAGAAATTAACAGAACGATCTACAGAAGATTGGCTTTTTCCCTGCGCCCTCGACTTGGCAGAATTCCCAGTTACTTTTTTTCATCCACTGGTTCTTCTCATCTTTCTTCTAATTTTTTTTTTTTTTCTTTTCTTTTCTTTCGGATTGCGTCTCTCGCCACGCATATCTCCATCGACTCAATGCACAGACTTTTATACACCCACGTGTATTTCGTCGTCCGCCTGTGAGGCGCCGAATTTTTTTTTGCCCTAATTCACATCTAATATCTTGCGGTAGTCGGCCATATTTCCGTCTAGTTTTCTCGTCGTACCACGCGGCCTAGGAAACTGTGTAACGTACACCCCAGATATAACTCATTTCCCCCATAATATCTACGCTGAGGAATGTTTTTTTTTTTTTTTGTCCATCTTCAAAATGAGATAAAACCGAGAAGAAAAAAAAAGAAAATACAAAATTCGTTCAACGTCGAATGAAATATTTACGGGGACCCTGCGATTGTCTGGCGATTTCGCCGCGCCAATCCGTAATACTGATCAATAATTAACGGAGTCGAAAATTAACTCCAGAGTAGTAACCCGCTGATCGAGAACGAGGCGTTAGAAAAAACTGCGAATCACAAATCGTACCGTCTTGGAGTAAATAAAAAATGTACGCGTATCCGTATCGTGAACTAGAATCAAAGAAAAACAAAAAAATGAAAAAAAAAAAAAAAAAGGAAACTTATGTAATAAATTTGATACGCAATATTTGAGACTAAAAAAAAAGAGAGAAAAAACATTGTTAAAATTACATCCGCGTAACCACGTTGTAGATACATATGTATGTACCTCGTGTATTACGCATATGTGTACATTGGATGAGACCGGATTGTCATTAAATTAATTTGACTAATGGATCGGCAGATTTTGCGGGCGATGTATGGAAGCGAGGGGGATTACCTGCAGCTCCTAGAGCGAGTTATTTGTTGCCCCGTCCCGCGGTTATTTTCTATGATAATTACATCTGGTGCACGTGTATCTACGTTGCGCGGATAATTTCTGGCAGAGAAACACTTTGTCTATGATTTCATTTAAATAATATTTCCCCACCTTGAAAGGGGATTTGCAATAATGAATTCGGTTAGCCTGACGTACGTCGGTTATGGTAAACGTTCGCGTTAATTTATAGTCCCGACAATCCGCAAACAAAGTTTAAATAAAAAAAAGGAAATAGGAAAATTTGACGCTTTACTCGATATTAGAAAAAATTGAATCGAGTCAAATCTGATCGTTTCAAATTCCTGCTCTTTCCCTCCATCTTTTGTACGACTAATTTTTCTGTTTTTTTTTCTCTTTCTAATAAACAAATCCGAATAATATTCGATCGTTCGTTCTAAAGACGAAAGATTTATGTTGGAAATTTTTGATTCAACCAAATCATTTTTTTAAATCAAAATTCGATGTCGCACATACGTGTTTATATACGTAGTATGTATGTGCATACGTACTTTGACGAAATCATTGAATAAACGTGTAGAATTTCAAGCAACAAGTTGCAAAAGTTATATGTATAGATGTGAGCTCGTATTACGTTCGCACTGTTTTAAAGCAAAGTGAAAAGGTGATTTTTCTTTTTCGTTCATTTTTACACTCAGCTTTTTCCGCCCTGTCGCTCAGTCCCGCAGGATATTCGAGAGAGAGTATGAAAAAAAAAACGTAATAAAAATGGAAAAAGCAACGACGTTTTGAACCAGAGTACATCGGGGAATTTTTTTTCTATCACACTTTTCATTTTTGACTTTTATTTTTCGAATGTCCGAAAAATCTGACACTTCAGAGTCCGTGAAGATATATTCAAACGAAATAATCAGCGATGAAAAAAAATCGAAAATTCAGTTTCACATTCCGAAAAACTCGACGTTAAGTGACTCGGATGGATTATACAGTTTACAGGTTGTAAAGAGAGTAGGAGATTTTCGAAAGGAGACAGAAAAGTAAGAGAAAGGATAAGAGAAAAAAAGGTCTTAAGGTCGAAGGTTGCGCTGGTTAGGAGGTGAAAGGATTATCGACAGTTGTGTCAGAGGTAGTTGAAAATTCTTTTCAAACAAATTGGTATTCCCGCGACCCTCTTTCTCTCTCTCTCTCGAGAAAAAAAAAGGAAAAAAAGTGGATGGAATAAGATCGAATGAGATGAGATAAAATGAATCGGACTGGGAGAAAAAAAAAGGGGGAGAAAGTCACCCGGAGCACGAGTTCGAAAAACCCCCAACCCCCCCCAAAAAATCGAAACCAGGAACGAACCGACTCCGCGCGAAGCGAAACCAATTTTTCGAAGTGATTTTTTCGCCTCTTTTCTCTCGATTTTCGAGCGGAAAATTTAATCGCCCGTGTTTCAAGCCTTTTTCGAGTTTAAGTAAGTCGTAATGGCGGACCCCGAAATCCCCGACGTGGAACCCCCCCACCCCCCACCCCTCTCCCCCTTTGCCCCCCGTTCACTTTCGGATTCACCCTCTAAAATAAACCCGATAACGTGTAATCCGGTTTTCGAGTTTATAACAAAAGTGCTGCTACCCGTACACATACGCGACACACGGAACTTCGCGTTTACACGCCCGAAATCGTTTGATTTTTCAGAAAAAATTTCCCCGATTTTGTTCTTTTTTTTATGATTTTGCGATATTTTAATATTTTTACACACTCGTTTCCAAATACGTTACAAAAAATTAGACAAACGAATGAATAGAAAAAGCGCGATTGGATGAAATGAAGAGGAAGATTCGAGAAGAGTTTCAATTGATCGTCATCGAAATTCGGATGAACTTTTTTTATTCTTCTTTTTTTTTTCCCGCGTTTCGTTGATTCCGAACGAAAGAATAATTTTCTCTCCTCCTTCTAATCGAGAGCGGTTCACGCGAGTGAAAGATTCGACTTTAAGGGCAATTCATTAGGGAGGATTAAAATCGAAAATCTCTTTCGATGTAATACATCGGCTAAAGGGAATCCCACTACGGAGCAGATTACCAGTTTTTTTCTCTCCCTTTTCTTTCCTTTTCTTTTTCCACGTCCCTTTCAATTTATGCGCCGTACGCACGGTGTCGGGAAAAACCGTGATAAAGAAAAAGGGAAATGAAAGAGAAAAGTTTTCACTTTTCATCCGTTATTCTCGTGTCCGCGTGTAATACGGGTACTCGTACGTAAATCGGCGCCCAAGACGAATGAAACGTTGATTTTTTAATATTTCTCTTTTCCAAAAACTCTTAGAAAAAAAAAAAAATTTTACCAATACAATTATATATATATATGTTTGGGAGTCTGACCTGATTTGCTGGTGCGGCGAAAACGACGCTGCACGTTATCGTGACCAAGAAGATGGCCGTACCGGCGAAAAAATCGGCGATGAATTTTGACCGGGTCATTTTTACTCGGTTCAGCGACAAAAAAATACGTAAGCAGGTAATCAATCGACTGTCGTCACAGACGCGGTTGTATCTACGTATTACCGCGTGTGATGTACTTGTGGGTATATATATACGTGCGGAATTGTTTGCGAAAAATTCTTCGCTCTCGTTTTTCGTATCTTAATTTTTTTTTCTTTTCCAATTTATGCCGATATACGTGCGACAAAAATCGGGAGAAATTTTCTTCGATTTTCGCTCTCTCGCCTCTCTTCTCTCGATCTCTCCTCCGATCTTCCGGAACGACTTTTCTCCCTCGAAAACCACCCTCGTTCTTATGTACTTGTTTTGCGTCGAACGCGTGGCGTGTAGTGTCGGAGACGCGTGCTGCAACCAAATATATAGTCAAGCTCCGCCATTGCGCGCGCACTTTTCTTTATGTATTATATCACCGCGTATAATTCCATGTAATACATACCGCCTGTTCGTGTACATCGCACGTACACTTACATTTATCGTCATCGTCATCGTCGTCCTGAAAATAATAACGATAACGTATCGTCGGCATCGTCCGCGTTACGTGCATAGGTTGACGAAAAAAAAAAAAAAACAAACAAGGGTAAAAAAAAGGGAGAAAAATTTTTTAGAGAACCGCACTTAAACCGTTCGAGTGGAACGAATACAAGATTTTAAAACAAACATTTGTGTACATCGTTTTATGCGGAATTGGGGGAAAAAAATATTTTTTTCAGAAAATAAAAGAGCGCCTCCTCTTCCTCTTTCCTTCGACTTTGGAATTTTGTCGGTCGCGATGCGAGTGACGCGGAGATTGGTTTTCGATGAAAATTTTTGAAAAAATTTGTCGACATCGAGAGGTGGCAAATTTTGACAGACGACACCCGTCGTCGGATGTCCGGCTGTTGAAACCGGGTGAAATAGATTAGAGAGACGAGATTTATGTCGATTGCATCTGGTTTTTTTTTTCCGGTCATACGGTTTCGTTTCGTTTCGTTTTTTTTTTTTTTCGGGTGTTACGCTTATCTGGTTTTCGATACGTATACAATAACGGGGTAATCAATAATCGATGCGTTATAAAAACGTATCGTTAATTAACAATTATTAATAATTCTTGTCTGGACTGATTGATATTATCACCTCTATGGTTATGGTATATATATAGACGAGTATGTACATTACCGAATATTTATTTTTAAACCCCCGAATAGTCCCGTGCTGTTACGTAATAATTATCATTATTTTTCCACAAAACGCGTCGAGAAAATTATAGGATACATATAATGAAAATTGATAATTGTTCTTTCTTTCTTTCTTTTCTTTCATTCTAACAAAGAAAACTATGAAAATAATTTCACGGCGTATATTAAAATCCCTTTTGTTATTCGGATATCAAAATAGACGTATATACCATTCAGTCAAAAGACTGGTAGTCTTTGATCTTGATAAATAAATTTAATTTAACTCCGAGCGATCGAATATTTCGGTTGTTTTCGGCTACTCCTTCTATTACTAATTATCGTCATCGTCGTCGTTGTTATTATTATTAATCTCGTTAGACATCTCAATTAATTCACCGCTCGAATATTATTACAAAAAATCCGACAATTTTACCGACACGAGTGAAGAAAAATTTTCACATTTTTCCTCCCCTCTTTTGTGCTTCTTTTTTTCTCTTTCTGGTCCATTACCAGGATCTGTATATAATATTCTCATCCTATAACGAGGATATTTTCGTATCCTAGGCGAGATGAACATTGTTGAAATCTGACGGACACGAGGCGACTCCATTGTATCGACACATGTACACGTATTTTCATTCTCTACCCAGTTTTCCTTTTTTCTCCTCTTCTCTCTTTCTCGCCTTCTCTTTCGCACGCTCTTTACCTGTACGTCGAACGTCCAGATCAGCCGATCCGTCCCTCCGAAGATCATCTCGGGGGCGAACCGCGAGCGTACCGTATCTCGGTAGAAGACAGACGCTCGGTATCGTGTGACCGGTGTAATGGATTTCATTGTGCGATTTTTTTTTTCCCCCGATCTCCGTCATCATTTTTCTTCTCCCGGTTTCTCCCGGTTTTTTTTTTTTCCCACCGTCTATTTTCTCACCTGCGAATTCGTCTCCCCGTATTCATTCATTTTTATACCGTATAAAAGGAACCCTCGGGATCCGATCTGGTCACTTTACCCTCAGATAAGTCAGCCAACGAACTACGGGATGACCATCAGGATTATCTGTTCGGTAAGTGGTGCGACATTCGACCGTGAAATTTCACAATAATTACCATGCGTGATCACCGCGATTTTCCTCACTCTGTTTTTCAAGCTTCTGTCCCTGGCGATGTTGGGGGTCAGCGTTCGCGGCTACGATGCCCACTGGGAGAACGCCGTCAACATTCCGGAGGACGAGGAATCGGACATAATCGTACGGGAGTCCCGGGTCCCTCCGCTACCTCGCATCGAACACGTTATATGCACGTGCGAATCCGTGCCACGTTTCATGGATTTCGGTCACCGGACTTACCCGCGACATTTGGTGTCCAACGACTGTATCGAGAAAAGATTGTGCGTCGATTTCTATCACTTTTGCGAAGAGATAACCTACACCCTAAACGTAAGTATGCAACCGCGTGCAAAAATGAAAGAAAGTAAAATAAAATTTTACAAATTTTCCTCGCCGACGGAGCGAAAGTCGGCTTTTTCCGATCGAGGGTCGTGAAAAAGCTCGTTTTCGCTCCGCGGACGAGTAGGGAGACGGCCGGCGTTGCGAAACTCTCCCAGAGAATTTCGCCGAGTTTGATATTTTGCCTTTGTTTTTTTCCCATTCACGAGGTGACGACGTTCAGAGACAGCAAGGAATACTCGAGTAAAAATAACGGGATCCGTCGACTCCTGGGTGAAACGACGATCAACGATTGCGTCGCACCCGTACCGGAAACCGTGGTGAAGACCATAACGGCGGCCTGCAGAAACAAAATACGCAATTAAACACCGATCGACGTTCGACAATGGGATAATCTTGATTTGAAGAAAAAAAAAATCAATCAATATCGAACGAACAAATAAAAATGCAACAACGACGAGAAACAAAAATAGCGAAGTAAAAAAGAAAAAAACCCAAAACGTAACGAAATACCCACCATTAAACCGATGTCTAGCTAGTTTAAATAATAATTGTCTGGCGATATGTTATAAATAAATTTAAAGATTAAGTAATGAAATTAATAAAAATTCTATGAGAAAATGAAGAGGACGTGATGAAAAATTCAGAGAGAGAGAGAAAAAAACGAACGAATCCTTGTACGAAAATATCGTGTGAAATTTATTTGAACGAATAAAAAAAAAATTAGAAGAAAAAAAAACCATCGGCCATTTCCTCGTCAAACTCCGAGAGGATTAGAAATTTGTCAATTTCGTTCGAGCAAAAAATAGACGTAGATAAGACTCGTTCGAGCAGTTTTTTTCACTTTTTGCGTTTTCTTCGTTTATTCATACGTCGCGTCTGCCTGTTTTATTTTCTCCCCCTTTCTTTCCTAATTCGGCTACTTTTTTTTATCTTCGTACAGACCTCAAAGAATTTTGCACTTCGTTAGGAGTTACAATAAGATAAATTTGCTACGTATGGTATCCATACGAATTTTCCGACGTACCGTAACACGCGATTGATTTATCGTACATGTTTGCTCTTACACATATGTACATACACCTTACGTACACGATACACGCGGTGGGTAGGCACACAATACCATGTACATATGTACAAAAGTTAACTTACTTATAACCGAGTTGTTTTTTTTGTCCTAATTTTTTTCCCGTATTTTTTATACTCTATTTTATTTTTCATTCATTCCTCGCGATTTCTCCGCACTCGCTTACAGACTCGTGTTTTTCGTCGCTGTCGTTCTTTCTCCGATTTTTTTCTTTTTGGAAGCTAGATTTTGGCGAAAATTTAATTTGGATAGAATGTATACCGCATTACATACCGGCGGCCGGGGGGACAACGGGGGGAGAAGAAGAAAGTTTTTCCCCGGGGGATAAAAAATATATATATATATATGTATACAGAAATAGAGATATGATTTTTCGATTGGAAGATGCTGAGGAGATCGAACTCCGGCAGCTGCGTGTCTTTGGGAAAAAATTTGGGAGGAACGAAATATCGGCGGTAGAATGAAAATGAAAATGAAAATGAAAAAAAAAGGAAGCGAAAGAATTTTCGACTTTTGACTCCGTCGGGGCGAGCACGCGTCACCCCTTCGCGTACGTAACGTGTGCGGTATTATGTGATTGATAAAAAAATTGAGAGGGGAGAAAAAAATGGAAAAACGAAAGGAGCAAAAAAGAAAAAAGGGAAAATGCGCACCAACCGCATGTACATGAATACGAGTGTTCGAAAATCTGTTAAATTCAGTCACCGCCCTCGTACCTTGTAAATTATGCCTTTGAAATCGGTGTGTGGAAATAAAGATAAAGATAAAGATTTTCGGTGTTATCGTATTGACCGACTGATTGACGTATTTCGGCGCGAGCGTTTTTACATTTGATTTAATTTTTTTTTTCAATCGCTTTTCCGAAGGATTTCGCCTGAATTTATGCGCGTATAAAAATAATAATTCTTTACATCATCTGTCCGCAGAATTATATTTCTCTCGAACACGATGATCGCGTGAAATACGAAGAAGAAAAAAAAAAAAAATTTAAAAAATTAAATAAAGAAAAACGAGGGCTAATAATTTGGCGAAATGTACGGAAAAAGAAATGATGATAATATTAAGCAACTTCAATAGCGGTCAATGAATAATGTGAGTTTTACCGAATGAGAGAAAAAAAATTAAAAATTAAAAACCAAAACCAGATTAAACGCAAACACAAACTTGGAGAAGGGAAGAGTAACTTCAACCCCGACCGGATCATTAATTTATTTCATTTTTTACTTTCACTTTCGAGTCGATGTCGCGAGAAGAAGAGAGAAATAAAAGTAAAAGGAAAAAGTTTTTGGATTTTTATTCCAAAGCCCTCTTCACCCTTCCACAATTCGTTTCCATACCTTCCGATTATGTAAAAAAAAAAGGACGGATATTTTCTTCGCGATTTTTGTTTTCAAAAATTCTCCTACGGTTTTTTGAACGATTTTCTTTCTCTATCTTATTTTTCTCTTCCTTTTCCTATTCCACGCGATCGCCTAGACCTCTCGCTATTTTTTCTCCTTTCTTTTCTTCCTTTCCTTGTTTTTTCTATTTTGTCTACACAGCGTTTGCCCTTCCGCCGCAAAGTACACGGGGTTATTAATTTTCTTTTTTTTGCTTTGCTTTCTTTAGTTTACAATTTTTTTTTTTCTTTCAATTTTACACTCCGCTTTAGAACGCCCGCGAGTTTCAGCAATCAACGAGTTTTACTTTACGATGGCTCTACATGCGATTTTCTTTACCGTTTTACGAGATACGAGGTACACACCTACTTTCAACTTTTAAACCCCACAGTTTTAAACGTGTAATATTAATTGTGGATCGCGCGCGACAGATTTTACCTCGGCTGCAGTTTTTTTTCGCAAAATTTTTTCACTCATTTTTACAAGTTCTCTCGACTTCTGTTACGAAAAGCCAACAAAAAAAGAAAAAAAAAAACTTTCAAAAAATAAAAAAAACGCTTTACATGAAAAACCGTAAAAATAAATATATGTTGCGATGTGTGACGTACGTACGTTACACGTGTCCATGTGCGAGCGACGGTTCCGAAATATTTTTTTTCATCATTTTCTTTCGCATTTCTGTTTCTCATCAATCAACTAGAAACATTCGCACTGTTTTTCTTCGGTTCAACATTTTTCATTTACATATTTTTTAAAAATTCTCCTCTCTTTTTCTCTCTTCTTCTTCCTACTCACTCTTTATTTTATTCCAATCTCCTTTACCAATGAATTAAATCGTCTCAAAGAACATCGCGTGATATTATATTAATATTCTCGAGGCGTCACGTTTCATCTTCGTTTCATCTTCCTGTTATCATATCTTACAAACATATATATATATATATACCTGTATACAGGTACAACCTATCAGGTACATACCTATGTACAGCTTTATCCTTTTACTCCTCTGCTTTTTCCCCTCTCCAACTTTATTTATCCAAAAAAAAAAAAAAAAAAAAGGTAGTAAAAAAAAAATCAACGATAATAATTTCTTTTCATTTTCTTTTTTTCTCTCGTCGCTCGGCTAATTCGGGTTAAAGTAATGGAAAATATCGATCACCTCCGATACGTGGAGACGCGATCGATGAGATCGAAGCAAAAACGAATATAGATTCAAAAAGAAATAAGGAGAGAGTAAAAAAAATTATTTAAATAATTTGACGTACCGACAACATTTTTCCAGATCTTTCGCCGAAGGTATACGGAAAAATGTCGTAAAATAGAGGGAGAAGAGGAGAGGAAAGGAAGAAAAATAATAACAATATGAAATACATAAAATAAAAAGTGAAATATATAAAGAGAAAAAAGAAAGAAAAAAAATCTCCACGACATGTCGGAGTAAAAGCCCGTGGCTACAGAGACAGGAAAAAGGTAGGAGGTCGAACGCCGCGTACACTACGGTGATTTCGTAGTTCAGCAAACAGCTGAGAGCTTTCCAATGATTGCTAGTAATTTTCCGGTATTTTTCACTATATACGCGTACATCTATGACCTCCTGCGGTACGCCCCGCTTGCATATTATTTTCAAGCGCAAGGTCATTTTTTCCACCGATATACCGAAATGGCAATATAATATTAAAAACGAGACCGTCCGAGGAAAGATTCTAAAAACGCTGCGGTGAAGAGAAAATTCTTCGTTCTAAATTCGACTACGAAATCGAAAAACGAAAAAAAAAAAGAAAAACAACAATTCCTTCGTTTCGTTTCTTCTTCTTACTTCGATCTTCGCGTTTCCCTACCCCGCTTTCCGTTCGAAATGGGGAAGCGAATTCTGAACGGTCCGCACAGCTGCACCCCGTAATGCATCGCGTTACATTCGAACGCCCTAATGATATACGGTGATTTTTCGAAATCAGAAAATTTTACCCACGAGATCAATCGGCCGTGATGAACTTCACGCTGCTATGAGCGACGATTGAATAACGCTGTGAGTTATTCTCACCGGGGTCGGGAGATCCGCCTTTAAATAAATTATTACCTCGTTGCGTGTAACGTGCCGTACACGCGTATAAAGAAAAAAAAAAAGTAAAAAACAAAAAAAAAAAAACGGAAACAGAAAAAGAAAAGGATCTTCGTGAAATATTGAAACGCGATTTTCTACCTGTTTTTTTTATTTGAATTCTCGATTTTCGACTTTCTCGAGCGGTTTTTCGTCTCTGAAAATTTCGAATTTTTCCAACAGTCCGCGTTGTCTTATTCAGTTGAAAATTTAGCGCGTTCAGGGCGATAAGATTTCGACAATTTTCTCATTTTCTTTTTCCTAATGGGACTTGACTCGAATCTCCGACGATTAGAATACTCATCGGACGGCCTACGAGTTTGTCATTTGGCCCGATGCGGAGTCTCGCCGAAATCCGCAGAGTCAGACGTCTCGAAAATGGGGCCGATCACGATTCGATTCTTCGGATCCGGACGGCTCGTTTATTTTTTCCCCGTTTGTTTTTTCTTCTCCTCCTCTCCCACTCTCTACTCCTTCGTCCCCTGGAAAACGCTCTCGACGTCTGCGGTCGGCTCGCCGAAAATCTGAATAAAAAAAAAACAAAAAAAAACAACCAAACAAAAACCAAAAATTTAAACTAGACAAGGTATTTTATTTCGTTCAATGAATTTTGGGGCGAAAAATTTTTTTCGCCAGCGTCCTTTGCGTGCAGAGATCGTGAGAGGCTGCTCTCCGGATTTCCAGGTACCGCCTGCTCGTGGAAAACAGAAGAAGAAAAGAAAAAAAGGAAAAATTAGAATTAGAATTAGATCCGCGCTATTTGAATATGACGCGTTATACTTTTGTCTCCGGAGAGACGGGTCGCGATGCATCTGCCGTGTCACACGTGTATGAAATTTAGAAAAACGGTGAAACAATAGAAGTAAAAAGACGAAAAATAAGATAAAGTGAAGAAAAGTACATTACACAACACGTCGCGTTTCGCTTGCATCAGAAATGTGAAATAAATAAAGTTTCCTTCAACTCGGTGTATACCTACGTATGCGGTATACGATGTAATAGGTGTATATATCGGTATACATATACGGGAAATATCACATCGCACGTACGGTGAAACGTAACGGTTAAATGGATTTGAAAAATTCAGAAACACGCTTTACAAAAAAAAAAAATATCGCATAACATTACGAGCGAACGCAAGCGAATTAGACGACGTTAATAATTCCGTTGCACCGTGTATTCGTCGTGGCTCGTTGATCGCACAAACGTGCAACGAATGACGTGGTCGTACCAGTTAATTCGTCATCTCCCTTATTTTTTTTTTCCCCCCCTCTAATTTCGCCTATTTCAGTAGCTCGTCCTCCCACGTGAAGTTTGACGGATCGTAATCGCCGTTCGAGTTTAACGGGACGATGATGCTCCAGATGAGCCCTGGAAACGCGCGCGGTACTTCTCATTAATTTTCGGCCCATTGCGAATCAGCGCGGCGATCCTTCGTATTATCTAGGAATTATACGCGCTCTGGCTGCACGCGATATAATGCAGCTCAGAGGTCGCACCTCAACGAGTTTATCGCGAAATTACGTCCGATCGACGTGTTTACATTACACCGCCGTTTCTGCTACGAAAAACCAAAAAAAAAAAGTTTCTCAAAATGGGGGAGAAAATTTGATCGAGACTTTGGATCCGATCGAACGTTATCCGCAACTGCGTGAAAATGTCAAACGTACGATCGAACGAATTGGTTAATCGCGTTTGCTTTACTCCGGATGTTCTGGAGCTCAGACGACGCGTGAATCGTCACAGTCAGGCGATCGCATTGTTCAAAAGTTCTAAACTTTTCAGCCCCCTCTAGTTCGCGAGGAGCCGATCCAAGGGGGTTCAAAGTTCACGCGTCGAGACGGACGACGAATTCGAGACGGTTCGTTCTCTCTTCTCTCGCTTCCGGTTTTTCGAGGGCCGCCCCGCTCGCAATCAGCTCCGCTATATCCGTCCCGTTTTCAAGACCAATTGATAGCCGCGATATGTAGTACGTACGTACGTATCGCAGCGGCGGAAAGCTTTGGGCCCGCTATCGCCGAGCACTTCCGCCATGTTTACACTGCACACTCGCCGCTTCTCCTCGTGTACGATAAATGTCGAGGGGGTCAGAGGAGGAGGAGGAGGAGGAGGAGGGCGCGAGTACCGGGTTTCAACAACCCGTTGACGATGCCTGCGTTATAGCCGAACCGTAGCGTCGATTGATTCGCTCGAACACCGGCTATTTTACCGAACCACCCCGAATGCCGTCGCGTATCGCCTATACTTTTATCCTCTGACAACACGCGGAAGCGCGGAAGCGAACGTTACGCGGCCCTCCACCGCCGCCGCCGCCGCCGCCGCCATCCCTCCCCCCCTCGCGTACACACCACGAGTGTTTACATTGGTAAAGCTGATCCGACGTCTGCCTCCTTTTTTTTTTTTGTCGCTTTTCTCTCTCTCTCTCTCTGTTACCGTATTCTCCGGTTTCCGTTTTTCATCCCCCTTACTTTCTTTTTTTTCCCGGTCGCTCTCTCGTACACGCCGCTTAATTACGATCCGATGTATTATACACACGGCCCCAATTTTCTCCACTCTCGAATCCCTCGCCCAGGTGAGAATCCGAAGTTTTCGTCGTTGGAGTCCCGAGGAATCCGGGAAACGCCATGTGAACTGGGAAGTAAAAAAGAAGGAATAAACGATAAAAGTGCGTATGGGGGGGGGGGGGGGGGAGAAAAATAGATAAACATACCGACTGTGAGGCAGATTTAAACGCGAGACTGACCGTCGGTCCGTCCTCGCTCCGATTGTCTGGATCCCTCGAAGGAGGGGAAACGTCGACGACTCGTCGAAAAGTGAAGGATGGACAGGGGGGTCAAGGGAGGCGGCACAAGGGGCTTCGCAAAATCGATATCTTTTTTTAACGGATCGCAGCGAAGTGCGAGCCGGTTGGCCGCGATATCCTCGCGCACGGAACCGGAATCGCGATCAGAAGCTTCCCGTTGACCGCTCGATTTTTTTCTTTCTCTCTCTTCGCGCTTATTCTTACGTCCGCCCTTTTACTTACTTTTAATTATCGTCACGCGCCCGACGGATATCTAGCAGTCGAAGGTTTTGTCGCGGTCGAGGATGATCCCCCCCCCCTTCCTCCCCGTACGCCGGGAGGGATGCCCGAGGAGCGTAATTTCGTCGTTGAGAGAGAGAAAGAAAAAAAAAAAAAAATAGAAAAAAAAAAAACAAACAAAGATCCCTTTCCATAACGCGACGAGATTTAAAACGCCGCGGCACGATCCTTGCCTCGTACGTGTCCCGCTGAAATTGCGTCATTTTAAATATAATTAGTCTAATTGCGATCGTTGCGGCGCACCGGACGCGCTAACGCGATACGAATATCCTCGAATATCGCGCGGTTCCGGATCTTACCGAACTCTCGAGTCTACGTCCCGTTTCCTGCATTTCGATCTTCGCACGCCGAAAAATCATCAGATTTTCCCATTGGCTGACATGAGAGCAAACGATGCGTTTGGACGGGAATGGGGGAAAATTGGGGCCGTAAAAAATGGCGTTGCATGTGACGCTGCAGACTGAACGGTGGAACTGCACTTTGGCACCGATAACCGAATTACTTTACCTCGGGCGGCACTAAACGTGGGGGGGGGTCGCAACGGAGACGAGGCGCGGAGTTGTTGGAAATTTTCAAAAGTCAAGTCCGTCGCTACTGTCCATTTCCTTCCGAGCAGCGAAGATCGATCTGGGGGAGGGGGGAAACGTATGTCCGATTATTTTCAGATGGTGTAGAATTTTTTTGTTTTCGTTTTTGCTTCCCTCGACGAGTTTCCCTCGACGATGAAAATCGTCCGTTCGGAAAAACCGATAAGTTCGGGATGAACCGTCAATCACCGACGATTCTTGACCTTGTCGGAACATCGTCGGGTGGAGAGAGTCCGACCGCTTCGTATTTTCCAGGGGTGGGGGGGGGAGGGTGGTAATTTCTTATGCGTTTAAATATTTCCCGCTGCACACGACGTCTTCGATCGGTCGGACTCGATCGATTTTCCGTATGCGTGAAAAATGAATGAGAGAAGAAAATTCAAAGTTCGTTGGAACGCCGAATGTGCGAAGCTAACAATAGGGGATGATTTGATATTCGTCAACGTTACCTACTCGGCGAAGGGGGAGCAGAAAATTCGATCGACATTCCCGGGCGACCGTGGGTAAAAAAATCTCCGAATCTTTGGCTTCTTTTCGAGTCCAATTTTCTTCGTACCGACGGAGTTCAACCCCTCGGAAAATCATCCCCTTGCGAGGATGTCGTTGGTCGATAAGTCGCACCTCCGTTCTATCAACGAATGGTATTTTTCACGTGCACCTTTGTACCTAACAGAACATCCTGTGTTGTTGACGTGCAGTTTGTGTTGGTTTAAAAAACAATATATAATATAAATTACCGAAGGTTTTCATTCGTCGATTAAAAATCCGTAAGAAATACCCGCGGAAAGAGGGGTCGTTGGTTATTTTCTGGAAAAAAATTATAATCAAGGGTGAGTCGTTAAAATAATATTGATTCAAGAGTCAAGTTTGATTTTAGGTTATGTTCACTTACTTTTGACCGAAGTAAAAGTGGGTGATTGGTGAAATCTCTCGAGAAAAAAAAAAAAAAAAATGTTTCTATTTTTTTTCTTTTCCTGAAAATAAATCATACGAAATATGGAATTTCATCCATCGTACTGATCAATTGAATCAGGGATAAGATTTTCGTTTCTTCTTAAAATTACTCCACTTTCTTACCTATCGGTCGCTACGAATTTTATACAAATAGTTTATCGAACATCTGTCAGAATGCAGCACCGAAGGGATTGTTTAATTTATTTCAAATTAACAAATTACAACAACTTGTCATTTCCTATTTTTCTCCTTTACCACAGAGAGAAAAAATAAATGAATAAACTATTCTTAATTATTCCATACATCGAACGCCGAAGATATAAATTAACAAAGATCTGACCAATCGATATTTCTTGGTTTATACTTTTTTACCCCAGAATTTTCATTAGTCATTAAATAATATTTATTGTGAAATATATTTTATACATATTTTTAGGTCGGTAGCAACAGATATATGAAATTATATTTATAATAATTAAATATAATATACACATATATATATAGTTTTTTTTTTCTTTTTGTTTTTGAGGTAATAGGATGCGATAGATAAGAAAGTGGTACCTTTCTATACAATATAACGCAAGAAGATCAATCGATTGACGGCGATAATTATGAACGTAAATTCTGAAAAATTTTCAACAGGTACAAGACGTGTTTAAAAAAAAAAATACAAGAAAAATTCTCCTGAACTTATCCAGACTAAATTCTACAACATTTACGCAAGAGTATATAACAACAATAACAATAATAATAAAGATCATAATAATAAATAAAAACGAACATTTGTCAAAATGGAATTGAATAAAAAAATATTTAAAAAAAAAAAACATTCGTCTGAATAAATTAAGCGTCATTAATTGAAACGAAATGTATGCAGTGTAACATGAATACATGTATAAATAATAATAATAACAATAACAATAATAATAATAATAATAACAGTAACAATGATAATTATTATAGATAATTAATATAGAGAGAAGGGTGCAGACGGTCACTCATACTGATTGAGTTTTAAGTATCTATTTAGTGTAAGGGAGATGAGGAGAGAAAAAAAACCTTCGCCAAATACAATTACATAACGTTGAAATATCGACTATTCTTCAATTGCTCTTTCACTTGTAAACGTTTATGCGATTTTCAATCATTTGTATGCTCGGACGATACCGAATTGTATACGGGAATAAAAATGATAGCCAAAAAAAAAAAGAGAAGGAATTAAAAAAAAAAAAAAAACTGTACATTTTTAATCAAGCACAACTTTGACGATAATAATAGATAATAATTTATTTCGCTCTATCGCTCTCTTTCTCTCTTTCACTTTCACGCATCCCTGAGAAACGAATTTCATTTTCTATCTTTGCGTTCCTATTATTTTCATGTCATTTCTTTTTCTCTTTTCTCTAATAAATAATTTCAAAACACAGAATGAATTTGCATGCATGTATATATTTATTATATTCTCTAACCCAATTCTACATGATATTTTAGTTATTTTTTTTTTGTCGCTTTTTTCTTTTGATTTTCTCTCATTCTTTTTTCGTTATAGTTTTCTTCCGTTACTTTCGTCAACCCCAAATTAGTCAAACTATATAATTATATATATCTTCATATTTACGTACGTTTGTTCTGTATCCATTTTTGAATGGTTTTATTTTATTTTTTTTTTTATTTTTTGGATTTTTCGTTCTTGATTTTTACCTTTACGAGCTCTGAGCACAACATATACGACTCAATCGTTATTATTATTCATTATTATTTCGTAAGTTTTCTTTAAGATAAACGTAATTATTTTCCCGGCTTCCCCTGCACCCTTCCATTACAGTTATATGCTATACGTAAAGAATAAATACATAATTTTACATGTATTTTATTTCTCTTTCTTTTTCATTTATTTAAGTAAATTATTTATATATATATATATATATATATATATGTATATGTATATATACGCATATATATACATACTCTGTAACATTTTCAAGATCGATTTCATTCATTAATCTTTCTCTTTTTTTCTTGTTTTCTTTTTTGTATCGTCGTACAGAATTTTTTCCATCACACCGAAAAATTAAAATCGTCAAATTGTCGGTCCAAGCCAGCCAAAAATTAGGACCGACCGAGTAATTAACAATAAGATACCCTTATAGTACGTATGTGTGTGTAGGTGCATATACTAGAACCGTGTAGATTCGATTGTAATCAATTATTCGAAGAATTTGAATAATTAAGAAAAGAGAAAGAAGAAAGAAAAAAAAAATTCTCAACACGTTATAATATATTCTTTTCTCGTTTCTCTATTTTTTGTTGCCAATAACATCGACAGATTAATTTTTTTTGAATGTGATTTTAATTTCGTGGTTTTCTTTCGGTTACTTCTTGTGTTTTTTTAATTTTTTTTTTTTGATTCCAGCAATTTTGAAAATAATGTATATATATATATACGTATATACAAATGATAAAATATATGCTCATATAATATATTATCTATAAACAGAGAGACATCACGTAATTTCGATTTTTTTTTGTTTTTTACTTTCAATTTATTTATTTATTTGTCTTAATTGTTTTGTTTTTTTCGTTCGAAATTTTTTCCTCCCCCCTCGCTCCTTTCGTCAATTTCGCCGTCCATCGTCGTAAAAATTATTACATATCTCGACTTATTATAATTTAACAAACACCCGGTACATCATCAGGTACGTTTCGTTATCTCTCTTCGTTTTTAATCATTCAAACCAAAAATAATGAAAATTTTCAAATTGCTTCGATTCAAAATATTCACATCTTGCAATCTTATACTTCGTCATTTTTCTTCCCTCACTCTTCCCCATCTCGTGTGTAACCATATCGTTACAATTCATTTCATTTTTATGAATCATTTTTTCTCTCGATGTTTCAACGCACATTTCACACGCATGTTCTTTTAACCGTGAGAGGAGAGTGTTGAAAAAATTACGAGTCGTTGAATCGATTTCTAATATTGAATAATTTTTCTCTCTTCTCTCTTCGTCCATCTTTCTTCCTTTCCTTCTTTTTTCCTCGCAATTAAGTACGATACTGATTTTTTTAATAAGTTAAAAAAGCCTCAAATTAAAAGAATGTAATACAACAACTGGGGGTAAGATTTTCAGTTTTGCGCGAGGGTCGGTATTTTTTTTTTTTTTTTCTCTTTCTTCTGCTCTCAAATTTAATTACGATCTAGAAAGGGGATTGATTCGTTTGGTGTTTGTTTTTTTTTTAATTTTTTTCTCAGGTTTTTGGTTTTTCGATTCCTTTATGCGTTTTTTTGGTTTCGATTTGGTACGGTTGCAGGGGTTGCAGCAGGAACGCGCGCTACCGCGCATACGTGAATATTACGTACAGCTGCATACTTATGTACAGCAGACGTACATAACACACGTATGCGAAAGGTGCGATTATTCAATCTGCCTTGTAATTGTAGAACTTACTGCAATTGTCGTTTACGTCCCATGTTGCATATTTTAAAGTGACATAGCGCCATATCTGAAAATTCGTAAAAAAGAGAAATTCTTGAGAAATAGGAAAAAGAACCGATGCAACGAACGAACAACCGATTCGAAAAATTTCTAACAAAATCACGAATGATATCAACTTTTCTCGATCAATTTTTTGCCAACCGTTCGGCGTACACCTCTTTTATATCACAGTCGTGTGATGGATGTACTTTGTAATAAACGAGCGAATATACAGGCGTATAGCAAGTACGTGGTTTTAATTAAGAATTTGCTCTCCGCATAAATTGAGCATTCATAACCTCGGTACAAATTAAACACCTAAGTAGGTACAACATATATATATAGATATAAATATCGTCCAAGAGTCCTCGTGAGAAGAACGGAAATTTGAAAAAAAATAAATAAATAAATAGAAAAAGATTTCAGAGTCAATGAATATGGAGAGAAAAAAAAAAGAAAAAAGAAAAGAAACTAGGCGTGTTATAAATTTTGTAAATTCTTTTTCTCCAATTAGTTATTTTTTTTTTTTGGTCTCTCAAACGATACGTTTTAAAGCAACGTGTGTAGGTTGTATAAAAGAGTCACGCGGTCTCGTGCGGCGATGAATATTTATACGACACAATATGCGCCACATCGCGATTATTGTTAGGTAAATAAAACGTAGATCATGTAGTATAAGTATAAGTATATAAGGAGTCAAATTGATCTTCGATTGCGACGTCATCGTATCGAGTCAAAAGTTAAGTTACCCTGATTGATCGATCGTAAACACGCGATACGTATCGCGGTCCATTTGCCGGGTACATTACAGATCCGCGTTATGTATTATACCGTGTTATTTACTCCCGCGCGATTGACGATGAAAAAAATAGACGCATCGATCGGCGACGAATCGAGATTCCGAAAAAAATCCGATCTCATCGATCTCGTACCCAGGTCGGATTCTGAACCAAAAAACCGACTAGTAGTCGTCGCCCGGGCCAAAAAAAGATTCCCAATTTTCGCCTCTCCGCATTTCGTCGGATACTCACAGCTTCCCCTTTTGTCCCAACGGGGTGCGGCGCGTACCAATTTTTCCGCGATCGGTAGAGGTTCGCCGATTTCTTCGTCTGACAATTCCCTCTGGGAGAAATGCGGCATACCCGCGACGCCCTCCAGACCGGCAGCTTTAGCCTCTATCAGAATTCCTTCGATCGCCATAGCCTCCTCCGTTATTTCTCGCTCTTGTTCGTTTATCTCCCTTCCACGTTGCGCCAATTGTCTCAATCTCTGCAGCAAGTGCTGTAGAATTTTTCGAGCAACGAAATTAACCATTTTGTACTTTTCTTTAGCCCTCGTCGATTCTTCGTACGCTTCCTTCCCCCCCCCTCCCCCCTGGTTTCGAAAACGGAAAAATTCGAGGCGAGGGGGAAAATGGAGGGAGAAAAGAAAAAAACTAAGGAGACGAGAGGGTCGGACGCACCCCTTTAAATATTTATGTACGTTATATTCGAGTGAAATAAAAGACGAATTTTCGGCAAACATTCTGTTAAATTTCGAGTATATTCTCACGCGGATCAAAACCGCACTTATATGTATATACCAAAAAAAAGTTATTATATATTCCGAACCGCCCACAGTCCGATGTACATACCTTGTACATAGGTTACGTATAATTTGTAGTAACGAAAAAATAAAGAGAGCGAACGAATCGATTTCAAAGATATGAATTTCTACATCAATGGCCTATAAATTTTGGAAAATCGTCGATACATAGTGCGCGGTGGTAAACGCATTCGCGCTATATTCCGGGACTTTGGAATATTATTCGGTAAATCCGACGTAATTCAGTTCGGAGATTGAGTTAAAATTACACATGTACGAGGGGTACAAGGGTGGGTGGGGTGGGGTGGTGTTGGGTCGGGTGGTTAAAGCTCACCATATTCTCCGGATCGGCGGTGAGTCCGTCGGTATAAAATGCCGCGGGTCCGGGTTCCGGATCCGCCATGACGTTGTTACTCTTCGAGAAACATGACAGTAATAAAACGCTCACTGTCAAAATTCCAATCCTGGTATTCCAGATTCTTAAAGTATCGCCAACGACGAGAGATGTGCCAGCCATTGCGCCGCTGAAATTCCGAATGAAAAAATGAAAAAAAAATAAAAATAAAATAAAATAAAGAGGAACGAATCAATTGGAATTAATTATTTATTATCACTGTCTTTCCGCCAATTGAAAATGCGTGAAAATTGTTGCTCTTACTCTTCTTTTACTTTTTTGAAAAAAAAATTTTTGATTTTGCAACACTTCGTAGGTAGAATATAAATTATGAAACGCCGAATCGTGTGTTAGAAAAAAAAAGACAAAAAACTGATCCAAAGAAATTGAAAAATTAAATTGTGAGGAGGCAAAAAGTCGAGAAAACCGAAACGGAAAGGTCGTTTGAGGAACGTGATAAAAATTAGCAACAAAAAAAAAAAAAACCACTATAGATTTATCGCGTAATTTAGAATTAAAAATTTCAATTCGAATTTGAATTTTTATTTTCGCGTATTCCAAATCGACCCACAGATTCCTCTCTACTCTATCTGTACGACTGTCGCTAAACGAAATGAAACTAGAAGAAAGAAAAAAAATAAAATAAAACGAAAAAGGAAGAATCGAAAAAAGGTATCGAATTTTTTTTGACAAATTTCGGAACGACAAAATCTCTTTACATGCCCATGTAATGTGATAAAATACAGTACGGGTATATAAGAAAGAATAATATGACGAGAGAGAAAAAATCTTGTACGTCGAGGCGTGGGAGTGACGAATGTCGAAGCATATGTAAAGAGAAGAAAAAGAGATACCGTGAATAGATGGAAAAAAGGACATCGAAAAGGACGAGAGAAAGAAAAAAAAAAAGGCGAACCAAAAAAAGGATGTAACTCCCGGATTGATAAAACGTTTGATTGTTGAGGAGGGTGCGGAAAAAGAAGAGGAAACTTCGTCCGACCATTAGTATTCAAATCGGACATTATTCACCAACGAATATAAGTATTTATACACACGTACAGTATATTATATACTTATACGTAAATATCGATTATGTCAAAAAGAGATACGTGTACGTAAAAATCGACGTTTGACGCGACGAGAGCGATTGGACGCTTGACACGTACAAAAAAAAAAAAAAAATAATTCGACAAAATATGATAAAAAGAAAGATAAACCGATGTAAAAAAAAATAAAAAGCAAAAACCAACGACTCGAAAGTGTCAAATTTCAAAAAATTTTCATCAAAACATTAAAATAAAAACCAATTTTTTTATCACATCCCACTCTCGGTATTTTTTCCTCTCTTTTTTTTTATCTTTCACCACAAATTTATTTACTTCAATTTTTTTTTTTTCCAAATTTTCTTTCTCTCCGCAATCTCTTCTCTATCTCCACGTACTCGTAGTATACGGTCCTTGTAACGTCATAAATGAGGAGTTAAAAAAGTCAAGTGCTGGCCGAAGAAGGGTTCGAGGGTGGAACGGAAAAAAAAAAAATACTTCATTCAACTCGTCTACTAAATAATTCACCGCAATTTCTAGCGTCAAGTTAATCTTTTCTTTTTTCATTTTAATTAAACGAGAAAAAAACAACCAGCAATTAGGAAAAAACCGCGCGCTAATAGTTCGTCAAATTTGTTCCATTCCTTTTTCTTTTTTTCTATCTTTGTAACATAAGTTATGAATTGATTTTTTTTTCTTCTTATCCTTTTCTCTTTTTCAACGATTCAACGATTTTGCAATTTTTACGAACATACGTGGTTGTAACAATCATAACAGTATTGATAATAATAATAATAATTTAATTCCAGAAAACTTTTTCCCTACGACGGATTATCACGTTAGTAAAGTTTTGATCCCGAAATAATCTCTAATTTCCACGTAGAGTAACGAATGAGGAAGAAAAAAAAATTATATTCCTATTTTCGTTTCTCTAAGTTTTTCGATGATTCAATTATTGTTCCGATGATTATTTTTCATTCCGCGGAACTTTGAAACGACCTGAACTTATCACGTGTGAAAACTAAAAGTAATTAAATTTAGAGAAAAAAAGTGGAATAGAAAATCAAACGAATCGAATACACGTATATAGGTATACAAGTGTGTAAATATGAACAACAATAAATCTGGTGCAACAATCACGTTTTCCGTTACACATACGTGTGTTTGATGTATAGTAAATACGTACAACTTGCGTCTCTATACGTGTATAAAATGATACGAACCACACGGAGCTTATAAACAATTATTCCAACGAAAATTATAAACCAACAAAGTGCAGGTTACGCGCGATTTGATCAGAATTTATACCATACATACCGTACGCAATGCATGCGACGTAGGTACGTCGTGTATCATGTATAAAACAACGATTTTTTTTTTTTTCTTCCTTTTTTCATTTTCACGTCCTCATTTTCCCAAAAATTTTATCAGATTTGAAAACCACGAAAATTAAATATATCTACATAATTTGATAGAAAATATTTGAGCAATCAGTTCAACCGGATTTAAGAGTAAAGAAAAATCAAAAATGAAAAACCGAATGAGAAAAATAAATAACACCAATAATAATAATAATAATACGAGTGAAATAAAATGGAAAATGAAGGTAGTAAGAAACTGAGATGAATTTTTATTTCACCTGTATAGATTCCACGTCGTCGCGACATTTCTGCAAGATTGATATATACACGTACACGTATATATGCTATGTACTATATTATTATAAGGTATATAAAAATGACAGTCCGCGTCCGTATATTACATGGAATTTATCTACGTATGTGTATAAAAATATACATGGCAGAGTAGTATTATCTCGTGGAAATCACATATGCGGAATAGCGCCACATAAATCTGAATAAACCGGCCCCCGTATAGTATGCGGATGGAAAAACAATGTACATAAGAACACATCTATACATACGTACGCGTACGTCGCGTAATATTACGATATCGAGTAAAACGACCTTCGATATAACTGGATGGCGATTTTTATAATGTCAAAAATAAAAAGAAGCCCATAGTGATAAAAAAAAAAGCAAATAAAAACGAACGAAACATCATCTTTGTACATACACGTGTACATAATGTACAATTATATGTACATCGGTATGAGATGCTACTTTCATCACCTGGTTCTTTTCCTCTTTTTCTTTTTTTTTCTTGCACCCCTACCCAGAATCGGTATACGAAAAAAAAAAATGTGTCATCTACCGTCTAATCGCGGAGAGATCAGAGTTTCTATTTTCTTCTCTCCTCTTCTCTACTCCGGACAAACTCTACAACCCTGACAAATTTTATTCGATTCGTTTTTATTTTTTTCGTACCGCAAAACTTTGACGTATCTTGAACTCGCAGCCCGTTGAAATCGTACCACGTAAGATTTGGGTAATGAAAAGAAGAGAAAAAGATAGAGGGACGGAGGGAGGACGAGCGGAGAATTTAATGATTTCGAAAGATGCAAAAAGTGTGCGGATGAATAGAAAAAACTGAGAAGAATGGATGAAAATAATGACGATAACGGTAACAATAAAAATCCAGTTTCCTTGATAAAACCGTCGTTAACCAAGGGACATATACAAGTATATCATTTTTGTATAAAAAAAAAAAAATTTTCACGTTTTTCCTACCTTTTCTGTTTTTTTTTATGTATTCGTATATAACGTGTGTATCACGTCTGTTGAAATATATATATATTTTCTCTTTATTACAAACTTTTTTATATATATTTTTTTTTTTTTTAGTTTTTTCTATCTAATAAAAATCCAGAGTTAATCGAGGATAAAAATGATCAATTTCTCTCCGTCTTTTTTTCTCCGATTTCCTTTTTCAATTTCTTACTAGAATATTTTCGTTTTCTATGCCTCCTTTTCCCCGTATGTCTCGCGTTTTTATCCGAACGGTTTCCTTCTCGATTCTTTTTTCCTTTTAAATTTTAAACGAAATCGAAAAAACACGTGCACCTTTTTTGGTTCCCCTTTTTTTTTTTATACCGCTATACAACGTATCTATTTTCGCATGAACTCGAATCGACGAAAATCTTCTCTGTTAATTTTTCGATCAACTCGTTTAATTAACCGTTAATTGTTTAATATTTTTTTCTTCAAACTTTCAACGCGATACGCGTAAAGTAATTTTATTACACGCGATACGTACGGTTACAATTAGAGGTACGTAATTTTCGTCGATATTATTATCGCGTTTGAATTTCGTTAATTTCCTATTTTATTCCTCCTACTTGTTTCCTTCTTTCTTTTTTTTTCTGTTGTTTTCGTTATCCGTTAGTCGGCCGAATCCGATGAACGACGTTGTCGAAATTCGCGTTCGGTTCCGCCGGTTTGTCGAGTGAACCGTCCCTGTCAGGGAGCTCGCTATTATACGCCGACCACCTCCAACCCCTCGCCCAACTTACACCTACCACCTGTGGAGCGGAGGTGTAACAAATTCCCTCTCCTTTTTCATCCCCCGTTTTCCTCTTCCTCCCTCCCCCACCCCCTCCCCCCCCGCCCCGCTTCCCCACACCCCCTTTCTACTCATCCTCCGATTCCAGCCCTCGCACCGTTCCCTCGTCTTTCTCCATTTTATACCCTCGAATCGGCCGATGCAACAATTTTTTTTTTTTCGGTTTCGACGTTCCATTTTTCGATTTTCCTCAACTTTTTTTTTTTGTTCTCTTATTTTCGTCGGCCGTCGCGCTTTTTCGAGATCAGAAGGAAAGAAAAACGAAACTTGAAGAATTCGAAGGGAACGAAATTTGGAAAAATTTCAACCCCTCCCGCGATTTTCTGACCCTCGATAAACATGTACCCCGCAAATACGTGTAGAGAGACATATGTATATACATATACGCAGATGAATTTTATACATGCATATGTGTACCGTGCGTACAGTATAACGTAACGCAGCTGTCGCCGCGCACTTCGTAGTACGTTTATAAATTTGCTGAATTTCTAAACGACGTTATTCGCGGTGCGCGTTATTAACCGCACCGAATATTTTCGCCGCTCGGTGCACGGGCTGCGGGGGACGAGAAATTTTCGCACCCGGTTAAAATCGAAATGTATATAAGACATCCCCCCGATACACCCGGCAGTCCGCGTTGCGGGGAGGCAGTTGCGTATCGCGGTCCCAGTCAATTTCGTCTACGCGTTTTAAAGCGCAAATAATTCAATTTTCTGTTCACGATAGTATAGATTAGAGAGAAAAAATAGCCGATCGGTGAAAAAAACAAAAAATTCCAATTCGTCGCGATCCTTCGAAACGCGCATAAATAGAAATAGCTGCGGTGTTGAGAAAATTTTTTGATTTTTTTTTTTCTTCATCGCGTGGAAAAAAATAATAACGAAATGCGACGCGTGTAACCGTTACAAGTGCAGCACACGCGCGCGTATACTTCGATTCGTTCCGAACGCGAATTGTATAATCTCGAGTTTCCCTCTCGTTGAGCGGAACAAAGCTCGGGGGCCATTCGTTGCAGTTTTTCTTTCCCCCTTTTTTTTTGAAAAAATTTCATTTTTTCATCGTCATTATTTTTTTTCACCCCGCACACTTTGTAATCGCGCGCGTTATCGTAATCGATGCAGCTGACTCATTGGAGATAATATACTATTTGCGAACGAAAGTACATAATGTGTAACCTACACGTACACTCGCACGTGCTATAAATACACACGGAGGAGGGGGGGACATATACGTGTATAGTAAATACAAGCGCACTTTTGATTGCAAATAAATGTTGCACACGTACGTATAGGAGAAAAACTAGAAGAGCTAATAAAAGCGATTAAAACCCATCCGTACGTTTCATATCGCCGATTAATGAATGGTCAATCAACCTACGACCATATGGACAGTTTTCTCTCTCTTCCTTTCTCTTCGTTCATTTTTTTTTTCACCTTTTTCTTTTTTTTTCTACAATTACAAAATCAATTTTCTTTTATCGAAACTAACAATGATTCGAGGTTTCGTTGAGAAAGAAGAAAAAAAAGTTGCGAAATTTGAAAATCGAAGACCAAAGAAAAAAAAAAAAAGGAAAAGAAAAGGATTCGCTTGCGACCCTGGCGTTATTATCGTACCGCGGGCGACCGAGGTGAATATTTTCGAATCGGGACGCGAGTTGGAAAAGGGCGTCAAACTGTATCCCCCCCCTCCCACGTTGGAGGTGTCATCGAGGAATTTCGATTGTGCGAAACATTTCTTTGTGTGTGGGATCGAAAAATTCGTCGTTGTAAAATTTGAAAAATTATATCACCAATATCGGACACAATGTAACGTCGAGACGTTGAACGTCAGAATTTTCGGTCCGCCAAAAAAATACAAGGATATCGACATAGCGATAGCGTTATATTATCGAGAAATCTACATAAGGTGAAGGGAAAAAAAGAGGGAAATATATAAAAATTGAGGAAAAATAGAAATCCGGTCGACCGGGAAATTCTTTCCCTCTCTCTCTCTGTCTGTCTCCTTCGCATCCTTCGGATCCCGAGAGATTCGATCCCGTTTGACTGGCAAGTAGTAGTAGTAGAGCCGGAGCGTTCGGTCAGACCGAGACGCCTGGCGTCGCGACGCCGGTAAGGCAAACGGAACGAAATGACACAGCGGTAAGTTTGTTCGCTTACCGCGGTTTTCTTGCAGCTCGTCTCTGACACGGGATAACCGATATAGGACTTTACATCTGGATAAATAGGTATATACGTACACGTGACTACATACATATATCTCGGCGGGACTTGACTGATCACTTTGGGAAGTCGATTAATTCGTTGTACAGACGTTCCCAAAATTATCTACGGATTCGCTTTTTCGCTGAAATCTCGACGGCGGCGGAGAGTCGAGGAGAAAAAAACAAAAAAAATTACTACACCCTTCACGGGGGGTAAGATGTACGGGGGTGAGTCGATGACGGAAGGAGCCTCGTTTGATTTTTAAATCACGGATTTCGGAAAAACTCACCCTCTACAACTCGGAGATTTAACGCGGTATAGGTGTAAGGGAGTGTGGGTCGGATTATCCAAAGCGTTTCGCAAAACGTATAATATCACCACTATAATTAGATCGGAGTGTGCGCGCGAATCTTAATATATTTTGTTGTTGTTGTTTTTTCCTTTTTTTTTTTCTTAAGTTTTTTAATCGACTTATTTCTTTGAGGTCTCGTATGTGAGTTTTTTTTTCTTGTTCCTTTTTTTTTTCGTTGCGTTTCGATTGAATTTTCTTCTCCAATCAACGATCGTCCAATCGCGGCGATATTCGAAGAGAGGTCATAATCTTTTATTGGTCAAAGATGACACTGGGCTAAAACTACGTTAACGATAACGTCTTATCTGCTGTGCGTATACTATATATAAACATGCGTCATCTTACATTGAATTTTTGAGAGTGCGACAAAATGGTGAATTACGCGTATCGAGACGCGAGAAAAAAATTCTGCCAACAATTCTCGTACGCGATTTTTCGAAGAAAAATTTGTAAAATCAAAATTCGCAGACTTCTTTCTTTCTTTTTTTTGTCTCTCATTCTCCGCCGCTACACTCCCGTACAAATGAGACGTACGTACCTGTGTAATTAATGCAGACGATAAAGTTATTACTCTTATTTTTTGCAATTTTTTTTCCTTCGTATCTTTCTCTTCCTTTTTTTTTCAAACCAATTTCCGAAACGTCCGACCGAATAAATGCCTTTCGGCACATTTATAATATCGAGAGGATTAACGACTAGCTTCTGTAATTTTATATTTATGCGTATCATAGGTTTTTTGTATTTCTAAAACGTTTTCAATCTTTTTTTTTTTACCCCTCTCTCAATCGTCGAAATAACTTAATAAACGCAATTCGAAAAATTTAAAGACGAAAAATAAAAAGAAAAAAAACCGGGTACAATTGATTCTAAAAAATCCACTGTGTGTGATCATCGAATTTCTTATGCTTTTCGTTTTGTTTTTTTTTCATTTTTTTTTTGGCGTTTTGGGTAAAAATTCGTCCTGCAAATATACGTATACATAGTATGTATGATAATGTTGGTGAATATTATTAGCTATCCATATATATATATTTTTAACGGTCCGATCGATCACTTCGTCTTGAATTCTCAATCAGTCGGCTCTCGCTCTTCGCCCTCTAAATGTACAAGCATATTTCGGGGGGGAAAAAAAGGCAGAGCAAAAAAAAAAAAAAAAAATCGCACGACGAGATAAAAATTAAAAAAGGAGAATAAAAAGGGAACTTACGGTCGCGTCAAAGAATAAAAGAATTATACGTATACACAATATAAATAAATATAAATATATATATACATATTTACAGAATTTCGTGTCAGTTAAATGTCTAACGCGTATACGTGACGTCGCATTTATACGACGTTCGATTTGAAAAAGAGAGGAGAAAGAAAGAGAGTAAACCGAAAGAAAAAAGAATCGAAAAGAAAAAGAAAATTCGAACGAAGATTATTTTTTTACTACACCCCGAAGAAGCCGGTAGATTACGGCAACCTACGCACGGTAAAATAATAAGTTGCAAGAAAATTTCGGGTGTATAAAATCGTGGAGAATAATTTTTGGACATGGAAATTCGATCGGTGAAGAAAAATCAAGTTTTCGAACGTAACACGTCCAATTTTTGTTTCAGGTTCAGGCCGGAGAGACTCGGTTGTTGAAATTTCTCTGATAGATCGTTAAAAAAAGTCTGGCGCGGAATCCGATCGGAGACAATCGGCAAAAATTGGACAGTTCATCGATACGGAAAAACTGAACAAGGCGGCGAAAAAATGTCGGACGACGACCGGGGGGCGGACAACGAGAAACCGTTCGCCATAGAGCGGGCGAAGACGGGTCGTGCGAAGTGCAAGAAATGCAAATGTCCGATCGACCAGGGGCTCGTGAGGATAGCCAAGCTGATGACAAACCCTTTCGGCGACGGTAAAATGAAAGCGTGGCATCATCTGTCTTGCATGTTCGACGTATTCGCCAAGCAAAGGGCGTCCACCAAGCGAATAGAGGATCCCGAGGACGACGTGTCCGGATGGGACGCGATGGACGACGAGGGGAAAGAAGCGCTCGCCGCCAAGCTGGAAGATTTTGAAAATTCCGGTGAGTCGCACGGCCAACTTTACGGCCAACTAAATTCCCCGTCTCTTCCCCGTCGTACCCGAAACCGGACGTACGCACGGTCGTCTCGCTCCCGGACGCCCTTCGTTGGACAATTTTTTTTAGGCCGATCCGGCGGCGGCGGCGGCGCGTTAACATTTGTCCAGAAAACGGTCCGGAATCGAGGCGGTCGGGTGTACACGCGCGTTGCCCGAATGTTTCGCGGCCATAACCGCAGTGTCCGTGAATAATCCGAACCTGCATTTCGACGGACAAACTGCTCCGAATAATTGATCGAACGAAGCCGCGGGATCGTTCGATATTTCAAAATGTATGATGCGATCCGGTCGGCACCACCGCAAAATTTCAACGCCGTTCCACGTTCTTGAATAAAAAATGACCCCGGCGTCGGTCCCGCCGCGTATACCCAACCGATTCGCGACGATGAATTAACGAGCTGTACGCTTGACAAAAACTCGCCCGTTTTCAGCGCCGTTCAAAAAGGTCAAGAAAAATTCACCCCCGAAAAAAGTCGCTGTTCCGGCCAAAGCGGCGGGGGGGCCGTCCAAAGTCGGAAAACCGACCGCTGCAACCGCCAAAGTCGGAGGAGGTGCACGTCCGGGACCTTCGACGAGCGCGGATTTTTCCGCCAACGGTGAATCGTCGCGAGAAATTCTACCGAAGAAAACAACGACCAAAGACGATTCCTTCAGAGAATTTCGACGCTTGTGCGCGGCCGTTTCCAACGCCAGCGCTTACACGAGCAAAACGTCGATAGTGAGGGAAAAATTTGCGAAGGGATCCGATGGGGGTAAGTCCAAAAATCATCGTTTCTTTCATTTTTTCATTTTCACTTTCGCGTTTCTACGGAAAAAATTCTCCTCCGTACCCCGTACGTCTGTCTGTCTCGCGATTGTCGCCCGTGAAAACGAATGTAAAAATTTGCGTATTGGAATAAGAAGGAGAGAGAAAAAAGGTAAAAAAGACGACAAAAAAAATTACAATATTAACAATATAAAGAGAGCAACGAACAATCGGTCGGCGGGACGGGAGGGAAGAAGAATAAGAAGAAGAAGAAGAAGAAATCTATTCGTAGCGTTGAGATGTCAGAGGTGGAATTTTAATAATTTTCCATACGACTCGTGGCGCGACAATTTGTAAAACGAGCTTTGGAAAAAAACCATTCCCACGTAATCGACAATAATTTTTCACATTTACACCAGTGAAATTGTAAAACAATTACGATATCGAGAGGAGGAAACGTCGGAGTGGAAGAATGAATAAAAAAAAAAAAACAAAAAAAAAATAAATCAAATAAAATAAAACGATACAACGAAAGTGTTCAAAGCTAAAGGAAAAACAATAACAAATTCATCCACCTATTACATGAAATTTCAGCCATGTGTACGTACGTACGTGATCTCACACGTACGATGGGGGGGGGGGGGGAAGTATAAATATATATATATGTTCGTGTAACAGAAATCAGGTCGTAAAAAAAGCAATTGTCATCGCGGGTATGTGGACAAGATAATTTGTATGTACACATAAAATACGACTGCGAGTAAATGAGAATATAGGGTGTGTGTGTATGTATATCGATGACGATGACTAGGAGCCGAGGGTTTTTAACGATAAATAAAATCGTGACGGAATAAAACCAGCGCTTGAGAATTGATACGCACGCCGTACGCTCTATCTGAATAATATTTAAACTTTATGCGCGAATACCTATGCGTGTGCGCGCGTGTGCACGAGATGATACATTCGAACGCACCTAATTGTTTCGTTTGCACGCAGTGTGCGTGTGTGTGTGCGCGGAGTTCGCGTCGGATACCGCGATCGTTGTGAAAAAAAAGGAGAGCGCGCAATTGTAGTAAATAATACGATAGGGTGGTAACGGATACAAGGAAACAATAAATCACGTTCGATATATCTACGAATTATACGTGATCTGTATTAATTAATGGAATTTTTTTTCTTACTTTCCTTCTCTTCTTTTCATCGTTTTAATGCAAACCCTTTTTTTTCATTCTTCCACATACTTTCTACTTTCATTTTTCGTCTTCGTTCGTTCGGCGAGAACGAGGATGAGAAATAAATCTACAGGAAGGGGAGGACTGAGATGAAAATTTACTTTCGATCGTTAGTATTATTATCTGAAAAAGCAACAATCGAACGTTTGCTAAGGTCAGTCATACGTATGCGTTTGGTATCTGCATATATTTTCTCTACACGATGCACGTTACGTAGTTATTTATACTCTTTCGTTTTATTTTTATTTTTTATTCTTTCTCATCTCCTTTTTCTTCTCTCTTTCATACTCTTCCCCACGTTTGTACTTACAATTACACGAAGTCGTCGATCGAATGATAAATTTTTGATGATTGAAAAAAAAAAAGTGTACGATTAAAATCGCTTCATGATTCCTTTTGTATTCGCAATTTATATCGAAAATGAGTGTCATTTGAAAATTATCGACGATTATCCGATGAATAAATACAAATATGTACAAATATAAATAAATTATGATCACATATCATACTCACATTAGATTGAAAAATCGTTTCTTCGTATTACAGTATACGGAATAACAAAATTCTCTTCTCTTTTCTTTTCGAATAAAATTGTTTATTACTGTTACTTCAATTACTATTGTTACTTTTTATTTTCAATTCAAAATACGGATAAGTATTTCGGCGATAATTGCAATCGGAAATTATTCCTCCGCAGGTACACGTGAATTCTAATCTTTCGAGTCGATTCAATTTTCAATTTTATTCATCGATTTGTTTATTTAATAATTTGTTTTCGTTGCTTTACGTGCGACAGAATTATTCGATGTATTGTTCGTTCACAGCGTGATGATCGGAGAAAAAAACAAAATTTTTAAAATCAAGGGAGAAAAAACGCAACGTCTACGTGCGTGAGAAATATGTGTAACGAAATTTTTCAACGATTCAATTTATTAATTGATATTTTCTTTACTTATGAATTGTTTTCTCTATTCTTTTTATTTCAACTATCGACGAATCAGTCGACGAACGAAGGGTAAGAAATAAAATGAGACGAAATAATGAAAAAAAAAAAATCAAAAAGAAAATCCAACGAATTACTCAATCGATTAATCAATTAATCAATCGATCGTCGCGTGCGGATCGTGCAGTGACTTCGTGTATATCTCTGTATTACAGTACGTGCATCTTTATTTAATTGTTTATTGATTATGCTTCAATTTTAATTATTTTTTTCTTTAGTTAGTTTGAGTGTAAACGATAGAACGCGACGTATACGTGCTTTGGTAATTTGGTTTCGGTCACTTATTGATTCCACTCTTTTGCGACTATTGCCCCAACGGAAGATGTTCCAGTGTCTTATAAACCGCCTAACCCCCACCGCCATCTTGAACGGACACCGATCCGCGTGTGTGTATACGTACAACGTGCGTACGTAGATTCTTAAGTTTCCTTTTTTTTTTTTATTTTATTTTCTACTCATCATCATCTTCTTCTTCTTCTTCTTATTTTCACGAGAAAATCAACGGGCGTCGAGCCCCCTTCATTAGCAGCCAGCTTGGCTCCCGATCCCCACCCCCTGTTTCGTATCGCACACGTTTATACACAAACACACACACACACACACGCAAAATCAACTTTACAATAATTATTATTGCTCACAAGCGTGCGGTATGTGGTGTCCGTATATTTATACATATATGTATAAAGAGATAATCGAGTTCTCTCTCTCACTGGTTTTTATCGTATCATTACCAAAGTATATATTATATACACAATATATGTATGTAATCGTTATACGTTATCGCGCATTCTCATCCGGATCTTCGTATCGATTTTTTTCCTCATTGTTTCTCAATATTCAATTTTCCATTTTTTTTTGTATTCCTCCTCTTTTTTTTTTTCAAACTCTCCCACTATCGATGACCATAATTGATTCGATTGCGTCAAAATCTTCGAGCGATTTAATTTTACCGTTCAATTTCGAACGAAACGAAAATTTTTTTCTTACTTCTTTTTTCAAATTTCTTTTCTTTCGTTTTTTGAAAATTTTTCTTTTCTTCCGCGCTGCGGCGTACGAAGATCGGAAACAAAAAAATGGAAACGTACGTACGATGGACGAACATCATATACGGAATACACACGTGGAATTATATTTTTTTATTATTTCAAATCGTCTTTTTTCGCTTTTTCTTCTTCGATTGCACAAGCAAGTATCAATTATATTTTGATTTTTATGAATATATATACGGTACGTAGAGATACGTGTAGCGTATGTGGTTATACGTATGTATATAAATGCGATACGTGTTGTGTTGTGTACAATAAATCATTGAATGTAACGTTTACGACTTTTCGGAGAATATAAAATACGCGTACATATTTATTATACATATTATATGTTTTAAAAATTTATATATATCCATATATATATATCTATCCATATACATATATGTATTCGAATTGCGTTAAACGCATTTCATGTACATATAATCGATAACGCGAACAGCCCGTATGAATGATATTCGAGAATCATCTCATCGCGCGTCTTCGTTCATTATAATTCATTCATAAGGTTAATGACTAATTAACGAATAATCCTATCGTACTATAATATACGCCTTATTAGGTGATATCTACACATGCGTATAAAAGTCTCCCCAATCGTCCGGTCGTTTGAAAATGAAAAATTAAAAAAAAAAAAAAAATGATGCGGTTCGGAATGGACTCAAATTGACACAAAAAAAAAAATCATTTCTCAAGGAAAATTATTTCGATCGATTTCATCCAACGACATTTTTCTATTCCCAATATTTTGCGCGATCAGGATTTTTTAAATTTTCTTTCCACTCGTTAGTTAATTATTTTATTATTCCCCCCACCCGCGTCCGTCCTGCTCCTTTCGAAACTCGTTAGCTTTATTTATCACAATGTTTCGGAGTTGAAATTGGATCGCGAGGAGAGTGAATAAAAGAAATCTGCGGAGATAAAATTCCTATATACTATTTCAAAATTTTACGTCGTCAAATTATTTAATGCCTAAATTATATGAAGTTTCTATTTTGAACGATGACACGTTATATGGTATTCGTAATTATCGTTATAACTGTTGTAATCATGTGTGTTAATAATCGTCGAAAAGAAAAGAAAAGAGAAAAAAGAAAAAGAAAAAGAAGCAGAAAAAAAAACTACGTTTCATTTTATATTGAAGTAAAATCAGCAATTATTTCGACTGATATTTGGGCTATTAAAATTGTTAAGAAAAAATGTGTACATATCGTGCGTGTATATGTATATTTATGTGGAGTAAACATAATTTTTATTACTTCAGGGCTGTAATCGGACCGTACAACCGCGAATTATAGTTTCGCCTTTGTTCTCCCCAATTTTCCAACGGTCAATTTTGAATTTTTTGAATTTCCAGTTACTCGGGAGAAAAAAAAAGAAACGGAAGAAAACAAAAATATAATCGCTCGAACGTTTTCGACACTCGAACGAACTTTGTCGCCCGTGCACATGGTACGTTTATTGAAAACCGATTAGGATATTCCGGAAGCTGCGCCCCTGCTAATTAACGACCCGTACTTTGGCCTCAGGCCTTTAAAATGCCGTGATCAAGAACCCCCCCCCCCCCCCCCCCCCCCCCCCGTTTTCCCCCCTTTCTAACCGAATACAATCGCTCGATTTTTATAACGTGCGAAATTCTTCTTCTCATTCTTTTTATTTTCATCTTTTCATTATCGTTCATTTTATTTTATTACGGTTTGAAATTTTTCTTTTCGATTTTTTCTTCCGTTTTTCCGCGCGTACTCTTCGACAATCGCAACGAAGTTTTCATTATCGATATTTGGCGAAAAAGAAAAATTGGATCAAAAAAATGGCAGTTTTATTTTTTCATTTTTCAAACGGAATTGAATAAAATGGAATGCGAATAACGATCATCGCTACGGTATAATACACGTTGCAAAATGTACTTGGAAATAAATGAAAAGAAGAAGAAGAAGAAGAAAAGAATTAGAAAAAATGTCAAATACATATTTCCTTTTTTTGGTTTTTTGTCTATCTATTCAAGCAAATGTTCTTCAACGTATCGTACCGTATCACATTTCATGTATACTATCTATCTTGTAGTCGATGCATAAAATTATGCTAGGTATTACATTGCACGTGACGTTCGGATTTTAATCTCAATCATTACAATGTAACATCGCTATGTACCTACGTACAGTAAATATGTACATACGTACCGTATATACGATACACAGCGATTTAATTGGCAACGTATGATCTTCAATTGAAATTGATTTCATTGGTTTTTGTTTTCAATTATTTTATTTTTATCCTTTCGTTATTTTTTCTACTTATTTTTTTTTTTTTCTTTCCCCCCCTCTCTTCTCATCATCGTCATTAATAATCGCGACAAATTGCAGACGTAGAAATCGTAGAACGTCTACAGTTATTACAATATTGAGTCTGAAAAAAATTAACACACGAGGTACGCACGTACACATACTCATACACAATTGGAACGACATTTTTGAGGAATAAAAAATCAATAAAACCGTGAGAATTTCAATAAAAAAAAAAAAAAATCAAAAACGATTCAAACTGCTTGGCACGATTAAAACCAACGTTCGTTTCATGTCCTACTCGTATATTACAGGGCGTTTCGAAATTAAACGCAAAATTTTTTAGGGCATAACGCGTCGGACTCGCGCGGGTGTGTAGGAACGGAACATCCCACGGGACAAAAAAAAAAATTGAGTAAGAAAATAAGTTAACAAAGAAAAAAAAGAAAAGATGCAAAAGGGAACGAGAAGACGGGGGGGGTCGGTCGTACGTGAATATATTCGAAAGTTCGAAAAGCTTTCGCGCCGTGAATTTCGCGCGCGTTGCGCGTCGTACGTTCGCAGCAACAGGTACGTTAATAAAACTCGAGAAAACTTTTCAACACTCCCGAGATTTCCCGTTCCGCATATTTTATGTACGCACGCACATACGTCAAAGGGTTTCCGCGGAAAAATTTCAACGGCCGGGCCGCCGTTTTTCCCGGACGAGAAAAATCACCGCTCGCCTAGGCGTGTGGGAAATAATAGGAGAGAAAAAAATACAGGAGAAAAGGAGCGGCGAAAAACGAAGGAGACCGAAAATTTGACTAAATAAATTTTCAAAAAAACAGTTGCCCTTCACGGGGTGAAAAAAATTAGGTGCACGTTGTGCTGCAGACAAGGCGGAACTTATACGTCACACGTTTTTTTTTTTTTTGTTTTTTTTTTTTGGGGGAATTCGAAATTAATTTATTAAAAAAGTTTTTTAATTTTCGCACATAGCGAAGCTAGCGCGGAGTTTTGGCCCCTTCGCCTTTCGACGATTGTTTCCTTTTTTGTGAGCGCGTTTTTTTTTTTCCCTTTTTTTTTTAAATCCGACCGTAGCTCGTACGAATCGTCAGACGACTCGGGGCCGAATTATTGCCCAGACGCTCGTAAAAATTGCGTTGTACAAAGATCTCGGTCTGTAAGTGGGACACAAGCTAAGAGCATCCATCACTTCAGATATACATATTATACGTGGAGTGTATCCGCCGCCGCCGCCGCTTCTGCTTCTGTTTCATTTGCCTCCAATTCCGCGGTATCGAATCTGCGATACGTAGAACGTTTTAGAATTACCGAGAATCCTTCCGAACGAATCGTCGTACACCGTCGTCGTCGTCGTCGTCGTCGTCGTCATCGTAGACAATTGCGTCTACTATTCGCGTTATAAATAATAAATCCGCGTTACGAATCGCTGTACTTTTTTTTTTTTTCTTCCATTTTTCAATTCTCAATCATCAATTAATATATGCGATCGATAAATACGACGCGTTTCACCTCCTACAAATCTACATTAATTCCCATTCGATTCTGCAAAACGAAACGTCCTTTGGTTTTGTGTTTTTTTTTTTTTTTTAATTTTTTCTCTGTCCATTCTTTTTCTTCAACACGGATCCGAGCAATTAGAACAAAATGAAACGACGGGGGAAACAAAAAAAAACAAAAAAAAACGAACTTATTCGTCTCGATATATTTCTGGTCGATTTGTTGATTTTAAGTGGCCTGCTGCAGCATATTTTGGCCATCGTTTAACGAAACAATAACGCGTGATTTTCCTTTGTCGAAATGAAAATTTCATTTCGAAATGTATCTACTATCAGTATACACCTGTAGTGACGTAATTAAACGCTTCGATGGTCATAGGATACTGTAATATACAAAATATAAACGGCCCGATTAAAATTTCACGCCACTTATCTTCGCGATATCCAAAAAAATAAAAAATGAAAAATAAAAATAAAGTAAAATAAAATCGTGGAAGAAGCGAAAAAACCAGAAGCAAATTGCACGGTGAGAGACGAAAGGAAATGAAGCGAAAAAATTAACAGAAAAAACTTCATTAAAAACGGTGACAAGAATGAATGAAATTTTCAAATCCTTGATGATGTTTGAAGTCCTTTTCGATAACGAAAAAACCAAAAAAAAGGTTTACAAAATTTTCGGAGTAGGTATCCATCTGATTTTGATCGAATGTATATTACGCTACATATGTATAAAAAATTGTAATACGCAATACACTTATAACGTACTGTACACTGACGAAACTCCGTTGTAAAATTGCCAGTGAATCAATTATCAATTGTGGATGAGAAGAGAAGAAAAAATTTAGATGAAAAAAAAGAATCTTCTCTATGCTCATTGCTTATAACACAGAAACGAATGATAGAAATTTAGAACAAATTTGCGAGGGGGGGGGGAGGGTAAAAAGTTTTCGCAAAACGGTGCCAAATATTGTCACGCTCTAATTATCAAGAACGACGTACATTATACCCGCGAATTTTTCTGCGATTGTGTGTACGCACGCGATGTCAAACGTAATTGCGCAATTTTTTTTTTTTTGTTTTCCCCTAATTTATTAATTAATTGATTAATATTTTTTTATTACTATTCCGTGGAAGCTACGCGAATAACGCGACAGTAGATCGTGGATTTTTACGACGGCGCGCTCCAATTAAATCGGAGATGACCCGGTGTCCACGAATTTCTTCTTCTTCTTCATCTTCATCTTCTATTCTTTTTTCTTTCACTTCCTCTTGTTCTTTTATTGGATTTTTTTTTCATTGTAATTTTTTAGAAAAAATTTCCTACTCCTTCTCAGCTCTTGCATTGCAATACATGTTAAAGGAGAATAAAACGGGCGCAAAAAATATAAAATATACATTACATATGTACGACATATGTACCTGTGACCCAACGACGTTTGTGTGTAGGCGTGAAAAATAATATCATGTAGGTAGCATACACAGATGTATATCAAATTACATATATATATATATATATATGCTTTTCACGTGTATGTACGATTATTTATTTATTCGTCAAATTACGTTCACCGTATAAATATTCTTATTTTTTGCATTTTTTTCAAAGCGTCAGTATTTTAAAATCGATATTACATATCCCGACATCGTTGTACGGAATTTGAAAAAAAAAAAAAAAAAAAAAATTATATACTTATGTAGATACATAGATACGTATAATAGTACATAGGAAAACAGACCGTGACCCCACGACTAACCCGCGTACTATTATAGTAAAAAAATATGTACATAGCGCACGTATATAAATTACAAAGATTTCTATGTAAACGCGTAAATTAGTTCTTGCTCGAAAAGAAAGAAAGAAAGAAAGAAAGAAAGAAAGAAAGAAAAGTTTAATTAAATCAAATTGTTGAGACAAAAAAAAAAATTATACAGCCATGTACTACCAATCCGCGTGTCATAATTTCGACTAGATTCTGATTGTTAATTTACCGACACAAAGGTATATTTTTTTCCTTCGAAATAACACACTGTACTATGACGATATGTATGGATATCGAAGCATATAACGTGTATCCAGATAATCTACTATATTTAGATTTGATTAATCGTACGTTTATTTGATATTCTTCAGGGACGACGATTGCGTTTATTGTTTACACGCTATGATTTATAATAGCGAGTTTATTAATGAAAACGATATTCGCGAGTATATTATTTTACATAACGTATACACAACTCCGCATACGTGTAACGTACACCTATGTACATCTCCACGACATGAGTCAACGACACGCGTGAACCGAATTGGGGAAAAAAAAATCAAAAAATCGAGTGCCTCGAAACGTACCTTTTTTTTCCCTTTCTATGTGAAAAAGGAAAAAAAAAATCACAAACCGCTCGACAAAACTTACGACTACGCATCCGATACACGCGAGATATCGTCAAGAGCTGGAACAATTATTTTGCTAAAAAAAAAAAAACAAAATACAATCTCTCAAAACTAATAAAAAAAAAAAAAAAGAACAAGAAGGGAATCGACGATACGCACGCGAATGACATTTCGCGTGGTCGCTCTACGTTGTATCGCTTAGGTCCCAAGCGGTCTGCACGAGCCGATTCTTTATCGCGGAAAACATTTTCATTTTTTACCATTAAACGTATGTATACGGGGTGTCTCCGAACCAGACGTAAAAATCCTAAGGGGTGACATTGAAATCGGAATTTTTCACGGGAAAAACCGACTCGAAAGCCGATCCGTTTCGGAACAACTGTAGAGGGTCGTGTTACGGGCGCCTGAAAACCGATCTTTGGAGAGAGAAAAGAAAAAAAATTCATCGCTGTTTCAAAAAACGGTCGATCCAAAAAACGACGGATTTGTGTAGTCCGAAATTTCTGTTCGAAGTTTTTTTCGACGGTCGTCCAGGGTTGAAAAGTGAAAAATTATAAAGCTAGTGCCGTTGATCGGGGTGTTCAAAAATGTTCATCGCAGTCGACCGGATATCGCGCGGTTTTCGATTTTGAAAAAACTTTCGATACCTCGTTCGGATAATTTCGTGTTTGGCATATTTTCCATTTTTTTTCATCGATTCTTTCGTTCGGACGGTTTGACGGCGGACGAACGTACGATATTGGCGTAATCGTCGGTTACAATAATTAAGACGGCAGCAGCCTACAAGTCTGCCAGCTCCGACGCTGACCTTTCCTTTTCCTTTCCTCCGGACCCTCTGGGCCCGCGCGGTCCACTCCGTACGTGTATGTATGTATGTAATACACGTTATTGAATATAATTATTAACGATAAGAATTTTTACTTATCGCTTTATATCGTTCGGAAATTTTCCATCGCTCAAATAACGCGAATAAACTTTACTCGCGCTCCGAACCGTTTACAGTGTAACGGGCGGCTCGTCAACCTCAAAGTTATTCATTATTTCAGATACGATATCCAGAGAGCCGACGTTCGTTCATTCATCATTTATTATTATTATTCTTTTTTTCTTCCCTCTCTCTCCTCGCGACATTTTTTTGGGCTTTCGAAGAGCCAATTCTTTTTTTTTTCATCGAGACACGAATATAAAATTGTCCACTTCGAAGCGAATTGGGGTTGTTTTTTTTTTTTTTGGTTTTTTTTTTACTTTGTTGCAAGATAATTTTCAAATTTTCGACTCGCCATTTTTTCAAGACGGATTCAAGAGCGACGTGATACTCTGGTGCAAGATGCTCCTGCCCGGAATAACTAAGAGAATTTACAACCTGCAGAGCAAGCAGTTGATAAAATTGTTCAGCCGGTTGTTCAACAAGGACGAGGACGACATGTTGGAACACCTCGAACAGGGCGACGTTGCGGAAACGATTCAAATATTTTTTGAAAAAAGTTCGCTAGTCCAACCGAGCAAGACCAGCGACCTCACGATCCAGGAGGTGAGAATCCCGACGTTTTCGAACCATTTTTTTTATTTTTCTAATTTTTTATCTTCTGCTTCTGATAATTAAAATAAGACGGAAGAAAATTTCCTCGCGCGGAGTTAACGTACCCGCGTAGAGTGTCGTCGGCTGCTGTATTTGCATGCAATTATGTAAACGATATCGATAATAGAATTCTGATAAGGAAATCGGAGCGAGGAGACTCGAATTTGTCGTTTGCGTCGCGCGGATTGGATCGTCGCCGCGGAAATGCGAATTTCGCAAAATTGGAAACCTATAATTTTACGTTCGACTGTGCGCGGTGAGCACGCCGGTCGTTCCGTTCGCGGATAATCTGGGTAAATTTTCCAAAGATGAAAAAAAACCTCAGATTTACCGAGGCGCAAAAAATTCCCAAAACGTGTACAATCGATATTCGCCATGAATCGCATCGTCCTCGGACCCTTGAGGGGGTTGGAAAAAAATTCATCGATTTCGAAAAATGTTCGCTCGCATAAATTTTGAGTATCATGAATTGTTCACGTTGTTTCTCCAGGTCGACGAATTTCTCGAGAAACTTTCCAGGCTAACCAAGGAAGACGAGCAGACGCAGCACTTGAAATCCATACTAGTCAGGTGAGTTTTGAAACTTCGCCTATCCGTATCGATATCATTGCAGGGGAGGAGGAGGGGGGGGGGGGGGTGGATACGCGACACCAAAAATTTACTATACACACACACACTCGTCGAAATTGTACAAATTTCAATTATTCAGATGCACAGCCAACGATCTCAAGATGATAATAAGACTGGTGAAACACGATCTCCGAATTACGGCGGGACCGAAACACATGTGAGCCTGCATATCTACGTTTTTTTTGGCAAAAAAAAATTTCATTGAACAAAACGAGAAATTGATAAAATCAACTATTATCCGCAGTCTGGACGCGATCCACGAGGACGCTTACGAGGCCTTCCAAGCGTCCAGGGATCTCGAATCGGTTGTCGCGAGATTCGTCAAACGATCCGGAAATACGGAGAATAATATCACTACCGACCATCCGGATGGCGAAGATCGAAAAAAACCGACGGTATCCGGTAGCAAAATAGGAATCTCGTTAATGACGCCCGTTCTCCCGATGTTGGTGAGTATCGAATTTTCGATCAACCGCTTTCTTTTTTTGCTCTATCTTTTTTTTTCTTCTTTTTTTTATCTCCACTCCACAGCTGAAACGATTTCCGAACGAACGCCCACAGTTTCGTCATCGTCCTCGTCGCGTCGCGTTGTCGTCATTTGCCATCCGACGTATTTCGCAATAAACTGTAATACAACGTTGCGAATTCGCATTGTCATTTTTTTTGCTATACTTTCAAATTTCCACAAAAAAAAAAACTACCCTTCGAATTCGAAGGGAAAATGTATGGCAATCGTCGATCTCGTCTGATTGAAAATATTTTCAGATTTTTCGAAAGACTGAGCGTGTTCCAAAAATTTTTCAAATTTCTATCACCCTCTCTAATTTTTTTTTTTTTTTGTTTTTCGTTATTTATTCCGATCTCAAACCGATACACGCACGGAATAAAAAACGAGGGAAGGGGTGAAAAGAAAGAAAGAAAGAAAGAAAAAAAAAGAAAAAAAGCAACTAAAACGAAATTCGTCGAAATAGAAAAGGAAAAACCGAATAATTCGCTCAATCGATCCGTACGACGCGTCGAAATACTGAACGGAAAATCGTTTCCGGTTCACTTTGAGGTCGCGAATACAGATCGCGAATTTTATTGTTCGCAGCTCCGGGTACCCCACAGATATAGAAAAGGGGGTCGTCAACAATGACCAATCGACGGACCCCTACTGTCCTCCAACGTATCAATATATTTATACATAAATTTTTTTCGAAATTCTGAAAAACAAATAGAAAAAAATTTTCTTCCAACACCCCCGTACCGTACGCGCGTGAACGGTATCGAGAGCAGTAACGTCCTAACCGACATTTTTGAAACATGAAAAACGAAAATAAAAGTAAAAAAAAACGCGAGGTCGATTTTATTCTTTTTCTCGAGGACGTGGGCCCGCGCGTCGCTTTTTCGAAGTACGTAGTTTTTAAAAAAAAAAAAAAAAAAAAAAAAAAATTGACAAATATTTTTCGTTCCACGTTCAAAACACGATCGTCGTCGTCTGCGCAGGCGGAGGCTTGCAAATCGGTGGCTATGGCGATGAAAAAATGTCCGAAGGGTATGCTGTCGGAGATAAAGTACGACGGTGAGCGTGTCCAGGTCCACAAACGTGGTGAAGAGTTCCGGTACTTCAGTCGTTCACTGAAACCCGTGATGCCGCACAAGGTGGGTATAGAACGTAGCGATTCGACGCTCGGCGGTACGAGGACCTCGAGGTATTCCAGTGAAAATATTTGCACGGAGAGCAGAGCTGCAGCGGAGGGACCCACCACCTTTGTCCGTTCTTACCTCCGAACCGGCCCGCCCCCCCCGAGTACCTTTGACGCGATCCCTCTGTAGTTCGACCTCCACTCCAAATCTCAGGCCGAAAAATCGTCACCCTTGACCCCGGAGACGACCGGGGGACCGAACGCGCCCACGCGACCCAAACCCCAAAAAAAGTGGAAGAAGATTCGATTTTTTTTGGAAAATTTTTTCGACGACCTCCGTTCGGACTTTTCGTTTCCTCCGAATGGCGGGTGTTTTTATAAACGTCGGGTAAAAAATAGCCGATTATAGATTCTCGGAAACGTAGGCGATAAATATTTCCATTGATTATTTATCGATTGCAATACCGTCTATCGAGGCGCGTTCGCACCGACCGATCCGCGTCCTATAATTACAAAGATTATATCTGGGTTGAAACGAACCGAGCGACGTCGTCGTAAAAGCGACGTAGAGAATTTTGATTCTCCAACTTTTATGCGCGTGAAAAAAAAAATTTTACAACCGAAATTCCTGCAGTTTCGTCGATCGCAAGGCTATAATTCTATAAACAGACGTTGGCCGTCCGCATCGCCCGGAATCGTGAGGAGAAAAAAAAAAAATGAAAAAAAAGAAACGAAGAAACCAAACTTTCGAATTCTTCTTCTCGCACAGGTGAATAACGTCGGAGGGGTTGGGGATAATTCTTTTTTTTTTTTTTCTCGGTATTTTCGATCGGATTACGAATGTTATAATCTGCGAAAATGCAGGCGCGGCGTGCCTTCTGGTTGGTCGGTCGGTCGGTTCGAGCGTATATCCCTTAATTGGTTAGAATTCGCGGCAGTGACGCGTGAGGATCGGAGAGAGCATTGTTAAACGTGCGTGGGAGTTTAACGTACGGGAGTTCGGGTAGAGTGGCCACGTATTTTGGCGCCATTAGCAATGTATCTCCCCCGAGCCTTTCGGGGGGGGGGGGGGGGGGGCCCCTTTACAACCCTTCCACTTATTTCCACCTTCGACCGCCACCTTTCCTTTAATTCAACCTGCAAACACCGAGAACTTTTACTATTCGCATAAATTAACCAAGACGAACAACTGCACCTTCGTATGTAATGTTTTCAAGAATCGCGGAGATTATCCGGGGCCGTTTCATCCCCCTCCCCCGCGAAAAGCTTCAACCCCTCTCGTTATTCCGTCTCTGTCTTTCGCGAGCGCCCTTTGCACGCGGCCCGAAGGGTTCCGTACACCGAATTTATAACCCACCCTTACTTACCCGGAGGGTCGAGAACGCGGAGTCTGTATGTACCTACGTTAAATTTCGAATGCCGAATCCAAATTCTACATCCCCCCGTCCCCCCCCCTCCACCCCCTCGTACGACGCGATACGCTCGTACAAACATTCGATTTGCTTCTTCGAAAATTCAGAATATCCTACGTCACATCTAGCATTTTTTTCTCAGGGTAAAAAATATATTTTCAGAACAGTCGATGATCGATTCGAAATCGTTCGAGTCAATCTTTTCGAAAAGGGTTTCTTTCCATTTTTTTTTCAATATTGTTACTAAATATTTGAACTTACGAGGGACATTTTTTTCATCATTTCGGTTTTCCAGGTAAATCATTTCAAGGATTATATACCCAAGGCGTTTCCGGGTGGGGATGATTTGATACTGGACACCGAGGTCCTGATGATCGACACGAATACCGGAAAACCTTTGCCGTTCGGATCGTTGGGAGTTCACAAGGTAATTGAAATTTTTCTATTTTTCTTTCAACCTCAGAATTTTTGTTTCCATATTTTTGAATTTTCATTTTACTCGAAATTTTCAGAAAGCTGAATTCAAAGACGCGAACGTCTGCCTGTTCGTCTTCGACTGTCTCTATTACAACGGCGAACCGTTGATGGAAAAGTAAATTTTTTACGGAACGAAAAAAAAAAAAAACGTCATTCGCTCCAACGATTTTTGGCGAAATATCCCGATTGAATCTTGAAATTTTTTTTAGATCGATGCAAAAACGACGACAGATCCTCAAGGACAAAATGACGGTGATACCGAATCGGATAATGTTATCGGAAGTGGAGGAGGTTCAGGTACGTTATTTTTGTCTAAAAGAAAAAAGGACTCGACTAAAACTTCTTTCTCTCTTTTTCCCACAAGGATCCGAAGGACTTGGCCAACATGATAGCGAAGGTCATAAAACTCGGACTGGAAGGTCTGGTTCTGAAGGACGTTACGGTTGGTGAAAAAGAAAATCAACAGAAAAAAAAAAAAAAAAAAAACTAAATTAAAATAAATCGAAGAGTCGATAATATTTTCAATATTTCGCGTTTGTCGCCTACGGTGTTACCGACCGTTCTTCATTTATTTAACCGAAAATTTATCGACACAGGGCAAATACGAGCCGGGAAAAAGACATTGGTTAAAGGTAAAGAAGGACTATCTACTGGAGGGTGCGATGGCGGATACTGCAGATCTGGTTGTACTCGGCGCGTGGTACGGAACGGGAAAAAAGGGTGAGAAATTTCATTCGAATCCGAAGTGAGATACAAAAGCGATTGAAAAATTTCGAAACCGCAGGTGGCATGAAGTCCGTTTTTTTGATGGGCTGTTACGACGAGGATAAGGATCGTTGGGTGACGGTGACGAAGGTAAAATAAAGCAGCGAATATCGGCAGACGTTTTTTGTCGGATCCGAAAAGCACGCCAATTTTTCGCAGGTGCACACCGGCCACGACGACGCGACGCTCGCCCGACTTCAGGGCGAATTGGAGATGGATAAGATCGCAAAGGACGTTAATCTGAAGCCCCGATGGCTTCACGCTAACAAACCGATGGTTCCGGACTTCGTCGCCAAGGACCCGAAGGTAAAAAAAAGGACGAAGAAAGTTCACAAAACTCGCGCCCTTTTCGATTCTTTGAACAAAAGGTCGGGTGATAATTTTCGCCCTTATTTCCCTCGGGAAATTCCGAGTCACTCGCCCGACGATCGACCCCATTGAACGTTGATCGGTATAAATAATCAACGAAGATGCTAATTTCATTCGATTCCGGCAAAGTTGAAAATCGAAATAATCAATTAATTATCTGATGAATCGGGGCGCGATCAATCGAACAAACCTCGTGCCCCCACAGATCGCGTTCGCGTAACCGAGTCATTTTTTCACTTTCGGCAACGGAAATTCAAAAACTCCAATCGACATTTTTCGACCTCGTAGGGGCGCTTCCGATAACCGGAAATGTGAAACCGATCAATAATTCGTAAAAAAAAAAAACCCATCGCCGAATCCAGCGTAAAAAAAGAAAAAAGGATAAAAAAGGAAAACGGACAACGGCGTTAATCGATTTTCAGAAACAACCAGTTTGGGAGATAACAGGGGCAGAATTCACGAATCAGGGTGTCCACACGGCCGACGGTATAAGCATCCGATTTCCCCGCGTCACTCGCATCCGGGACGACAAGGACTGGAGGAGCGCAACGTCCTTGAAAGAACTGCGGGTATTGTTCGGGAGGAGTTCGGATTCGGTGGACGTTGATTTGCTACTTGGAAATGCCGGATCGAGGTAATAACAACCTGCGGGGTTCATTAAAATGAAGGATACTGGGTGAAAAACCGCGTATCGAACCGACCCCAATCGTTCGCGATTCCAGCCCTCCGACCAAACAGCGAACTTTGGAGGCGATGTTGAGGCCGGCGAGGTCCGAAAATTCCGACGATTCGTCGGTCGGGAACAAAGCCGACGAATCGGAAGATTCCCCGGCCCGAAGCGATCGAAAACCGTCATTGAAACCGAGCGGTGGCCGCGACGAGATAGACGCGAAAAAAAATGGCTTCGCCAGGGGCGCAGCTACCGGAAACGCGGGACGACGTTCCGACGTCGACGAGGAGGATCGTCCGGTCGAGGGGGCCGGGAGGAGGGAGGCGACCGATGAAAACCGCGAGGATCGTCGTCGGCGGAGCGAATCGAAGCGAAAAATCGAAAACGACCCAGGCGACGACGACCCCCGTACGCTGCCGTCGACGTCGACGTCGACGACGTTGGAAACCGTGGGGCGAATCGACACCAAGCGAAGAAAACTAACGACCGGATCCCCGGAAACCGGCGACGAACGGCGCGCGAAAAATGTGAGAAAAATTAACGATCGAGTCGATCGAATTTCTCTCGTTCCCCTATTCATTCGGGTTTTCACGTTGTTTCAGAAGACCGAGGAACCCTTCGATAACGTTCGGGTGGCTTTGGCGGAGGACATCGACAAGGACGACGAGAAAACGCTCTCCGTTATCCTCACCAGGTATCCTTTGAAGCCGCAAAAACGGAAATGCATATTTTCGTCACGCGTTTCCACCGGATCCTCGTGGAAAAAATTCATTCGCCCGGTTTTTTACGAGGTGTAACGAGCGTGAGGGAAATCTGCCGCGAAGCGGACGAGCGAAAACCGATATTAGCTTTTGACAAAGGGTGTGGAAAACGGGAAACGAAGAGGGAGGGAAAAAAGAGAGAGAGGTAAAGATTCGAAAAAATGAGAGATTTCAGACGCGCTCCCACAGCCCCATTGTCTCCCAAAATTCTACCGCCGCGATTGGCCCTTGGCGTTCTCGCCCGGAATCTGGTCTCATCATCTCTGATCGAAAGATTGGGCGTTCCGCACCGCGAAAATGGGTGAAGAGAACCGCCCGTAAGTATGGGTACGGGTATTTCGGGGTTCGACCGACTCCGGCGTTGATTTCTCCTCTTTTTTTTTTTCCTCTTCGTTCGAAATTTTTTTCATTTCATTTCGTGATTCCTGCCCCCCTCGTAAGCCGTCGTTTTTACGTTACGAAATTGGAAGAGTACAAAATTTTTTATCACAACAATTTCGTCGCCCAAAAAGCTCCGATGTACTCGGGTTTACATTTTTGTCAGTCGGGTCTGACGTCCGCATTTTCGAGACGCGCGTTGACCGCGTCTTACTCAAATCCCGTAAGCCGTTGGCCGGCATTTTCTACCCGCTACGGAATTTACTCGTTTCTCGAAAGATCCGATATCCCCTACGTATTGACAACCTCGAGTTTTCCTCCCGATTATTTTATTTTATTTCGTTCGTTTCAGTTTTTTTATCATTTTTTTTTTTTCTGTCCTATTCCCGCGAATATATCCGACAACCCGACTAAAGTAGTATAGTGTGTACATCTGACAACGACGAGTAAATATCATCTCGACGACCAAAAAAGAAAAAAAACGAAAAATTAACAAAAATCTTGGTATTTAACTTTGATTTTTTTCCGGTCAACCAGCGTTGTGCTAATTACGATTGAATTAATTATTTTCTTTCTCTACACCCCGAGAATTTTCTTTGCTTTTAGGTGTCCGAAGGTTTAAAAGAGAGAGAGAGAGAGAGAGAGAGAGAGAGATTTTTTTTGTGCAAAAGACTCGAGATGGGAAAAATATTATTTTTTTTGAAAACGAACAAAAACGTAACTTACACATTTTCTCGCAAGTATTTACTCGAGTTAATGAAGAAGTATTAAAAAAAAAAAAGAATAAAGAAAAAAAAAACACATACACGAGGGTAATTAACGTTGAATAATTTTCACTCTCCTTGTTCGCGTCAGCTGATCGTGTACCTGGGGTGACCCCAAGAGCCTTTGAAATGAAAAGATAATATTAAAAAACTTGGGGAAAAAAAAAAAAAAAAACGTCAAACTTTGATCTCACGGCGTTTGATTTGAAAAAAGAGAGATAAACAAAATGAGAAGAAAAAAAAAAGACGAGAAAATGATCGCGTATTTGTGTTGAATGAAAATTCTTCGCGTAGATGTTAGATGATATAGGGAGGAATAAGACCGATCGCTCGGAAAATTTTTATTTTTTTTCGAAAAGCTCTTCCTGTTCACGTAACCGAGCTTAAAAGCAGCTTTCGAACCTCTTCAAAAACTTCCACAGCGAGTATCTTCACCGCAGTGTATATTATATCCACTCCGGTAATTACGTCTCGCTTACTTTTCTACAGGGTAGAAAAAAAAAAAAAAACAGGAAATTTTTCCCGACATCCTTATTACCCCGACATCTCGTGTTATACGCGTCCTTTTTTTTCTCTGTTTTTATTCATCTCTTTGTTTCAAATATTTCATTTCATTTCAGTTTTATTTTTTTATCAAAATCGAATTATAACGTCGTCATCGGCTCGTCGCTACCCCTGTCCTCGTGAATTAGCCAATCTTAATTGAACCGAATTTCCGATTCGGAAAAAACGAAAGTAAGAAGAAGAAAAAAAATTCCTTAATCAGTATTATCTCCAGACTCGGAGCCAAAATGTTGAACGAAAATACGGAACATCTGGCGACACACGTTATACATTCCAGTTCGGAAGTACCTTGGACAATAGTAAGAGTGAGTATTGAAAAATTGTTTTTGAAAAGAAAACAGAAAAAAGAAAAAAATAATGGAAAAAAAAAAACTGAATTTCCACAATAATCTTGTAATTGATCGATAAAATTAATCCCTCGCAGTAGTTGATTGACGTGACCGATATCCCGGGGGTGCATAGCGAGCTAATAATATTAAACCTGCGCGCCTTAATCATTATAACGAAGTGTAGTTACAAGGCAAGGTATTCCAATCACCCCGAGGAAATATTTTACCTCGGCGGATAAAATTTGCTCAGAGAGCGAATTAAAAATCGAAGAATTTAGCGGTTGACTCGACATAATTCGCATCCCGTTTCGTCCCTCGCTTCGCTGGCTCGTGGTCGCGTTTTATTCGCGAAGGAACGCAGAAATTTGTTATATTTTTTGAATTCATTCTTTCTAAGAGAGTAAATTTTCCTTCGTTCGAATTTTAAATTTGCAATATTTTTACGCACGCTTTCCTTTCTTCCGATCGAGTGACCGATGTAGTAACTTCGATATATTACACGGAAACTGGTATAAATCAAAATACAATTTCCATACATCCGATTCGCGAAACGATATTAAAATTCGACGTGTGTAATCAATCGACGCGATCGCGATATCGAATTTTCATTAGCGTCGATCATTATACACCGATGTCCCGAATCTACCGTGCGCAATTATCGTCGAAACCGTGACGCGATTCGTTCGTCGACGCGAGTAAAAAACCCGGAATCAAAAATGAAGAAGACCAAAAAAAAAAAAAGGTTTCCTCCAATTTTCATCTCCCCGCGAAAAAACTACACGGATAGTTCGTCAGTCGGCGAGAGGGCGGAGGTTTTCCCGTCCGTGAGATTTCGTCTCGCAAAAGGCGTCTAACGAACAAAACTAATTAAACTAATTAGACCGCCTACTCGCTACGAGCGATCGCTCAGAGATACTCGAGCGTCGCGCGAGCTGACAGACAACCCTCTGGCCTCCGGAAAGCTGAGACGACGACGCGGGCGTCGTCGTCGCGGCAAAGTTAGTTTACCGCCTCCTAGGTGCGCGCGTAACTCCAGGTACAGGTACCGGCAGCTGTAACGTTGTTGCAGCGCGCCGGGTCGTCGAAAATTTAATAGTTCGTCGTTATTTTCTCTACCTTTTTCTAGTCGCCCCGGCTGCTTTACGGCGGACGAATGTCTGAGATACTTTTCCGCGCGTTCCAGGTGCCCGGCAAAATTCCTCCCACGGCACGTCACGTGACCAAGGAATGGGTGGAAGCTTGCTACTCGGATCTGGGGGTGCCGCCGGATCCGAAACCGTTCGCCGTTACTCTGACCGCGTCGCATTGCACCTGCCCCTGTCCCCACCAGAGTTGATCCGAACCGAGACTAGATCCGAGGAAAAAATTAACACAGCTTCTAGAATCGCATTAAATAGACGTGTGCGGCGTACCTGGCGTGATAAATATGTGAGGTAATTAACGCGACGCTGTAATTGAAATTATCCATCGAAATACGATCAAACGAAACACAATAGAGATTCAAAATCGAAAACTGAATTCCGATCAGAACCGCAGTTGTAAAATGATCTTGGAAATTTCGTTTCTTCGATTCTTATAATCGTATAAATCATTCTTACCTGGGACGTATGTTTTGTTTTTCTTCCCTTTACCCCTATCCACGTACACCGGAGGCGATATTTTTCCGGAGTAAAAAACGGATATAAAAAAAAAAATACACGAGCAATCCAATCGGGACACATCAGAGGATCGATTGAAACGTCTAAAAAAAAAATCATCGTTACACTATGACGTGTATTTCTGTTGGATTTTTTCGCATTTTGATTTTTAGGTTTTTCTTCTCCTGCGTTCGAATTCGTTAAATTTTTTCCTTTTTTTTTCGCCTTTCGTTTCTCGAACACGATAAATACGTGTTTTCGTTTTTTTTTGCAGTTTCTTAAATCAACTCATTTTCCATCGGTTCATTTTCTTTTCATCTCTTTCATATTCTTCTCTCGATTTTTTTCTGCCCACGTAATTTAGGCGACGCATGCTGATTGCTACATTACAGGTAACGGTGGTACGAGAAACAATTTTTCTTTTTTTTTTTTTCACATCTTCTTTTCAGAGTTTTGCATCAAAACGACCAACGCCGTGGTAAGTTATTATTAAATCCGTACAAGTGAAAATTCGGAATTGTCACAACATTGATTAAATAGAGAAATTTTCAATCGTATATTATGACTTATAATTTTACTGCACGAATTTTATTTATTATCGTCATCATGTAACATATTACAGAATTCATATATGTTTGTGTATATATGTATGTATTTTTTTGTTTTTTCTCTATAAATATAATGGAAGAAAAAAGCAGCCCCACCGAGACGAATCTCGCAAACTCACATGTATATATATATATATATATCAGATGTACATATCCACTAAATTACCCAAATTCTAAATACATATATTTGAATTATTTATTCAATTTTATTTGATTTTATTCAAACGATGCAAAGCCATTTTTGTTTCTTTAAGAAGACGAAGAATATCTATGTGATGTAAGCATTCGAAAAAGAAAAAAAAAAAAAAAAAAAAGGGGGAAAACAAATACGAATAATTCACATCTATTAAAATCACCTATAAATTGGCGAATCATTTTAAATGTATCATATATATATAACATTTGCTGGGGGGGGGGGGGGGGGGGGGAAACTGCACATATACGATTGAATATTATACGTATATCGTATGAATAATTTTCTTTTCATTTTCATTTTGATTCCTGTCAATGAATTAATTTATTATTTCCTTGTTTTTCTTCACATACGTACGTATATGATATTGTATATACTTTATACGCTACATCAATTTACATCGAAGATCCATTTGTTTGTTTTTTTTTGTTAGGTTTTTGGATTTTGGATACCATTTTTTTTTTTTTTTTTGGAAATTATTATTTTCTTGGGATGAGAAGTCGCGACATACAGATATTAGGTATAATAATTATGATATATTAACGTTACAATTAGTTGTTTTGTTATTTTTTTTTTTTTGCTTTTTTCTTTTCTTTGGTTTTTCCGATCACGTCGATCGATATGTAAATATATTAGTTACGCATCGATCGCCGATTAGAAAATATATTCAATAGATGTGTGCGAATATGCGTAGGTAACCCCGTCTCGGCATTATTTACTTGCCGAAACACGAGACCGCATTGAAAGCGCATTGCTTCCAATAGCTCCGTTTGCGTTGCAAATCACCGACGTCCATCTGACTGCGAAGACGATTCACAACTTGTTTGGCAAATAGGTAATTAATCAATGCGGTTTCAACGCTACCGTCGTCATCGACCAGCTGAAACAATTCAATTACAGGTAATACAGCGTTGCAGGGGCGCGCGAAGCGAAAAGAAAATGAAGAAAAATTGATCGAATTCTTTTTGACGATTGAAAAAAATTGTCCATCCGACATACCGGTAGGTATCGTACAACGTGTACGGAAATGAGAGATACCCGGATTCGGATGTAAAAGGAAAATTTAGAGGACTGTTTTTCGAAAATTAAGAAAAAACCAAAAAAAAGAAATGATAGAAAAGAAAAAAGCTAAAACGGAATTGTCGATAGAAAAATAATTACGAATTTCGAACCTCCATACCAATCGGAATGATTGGAGATCGCAGAGCTTTTTTGAAAGACAAAAAAACCAACAAAAAAAACTTTGCAAAACGTTGAAAATTCTTAGACGGGGATTTAAACGATAGGTGGGTATATGTACAAGGTCGAGAGGAAGAACGAAGCGTATTTGAGTTGATTGAAAATTTCAATTGTAACCAAATAGATTTTACGTATTAAATACTTATGTAGTTCGATTTCAATCTAACGGGTGTACATACGTCATGTGTATATACTTCTATACCCAGACAATCGGTCGATCAATTGTTTCGTAATTTAGTTTGAAAATTTCTTGCACTGCGTCGAACAAGTCTTCGAAGTAATTAACGGGATACTTATACACAATCGGTGTACGGATTTGCATTCAAATACGACGAGACGCGGAGCGAACGATTCGCATCGAGTGAAATTTTCAAAATCTTGAACGAAAAGGGGTGCAACGATCGAATACCTCTCGTATCCTACATCGCGTGAAGCGAGAATAAACTTCGGCAAAAATTTAGTTACCGAAGATCGAATTCTTTTTTCCCACGTTTTTTTTTATCCCCAAAATCAAGTCACTCGGGCTATTCGTTAAACGCGGTATGATACTGTAGACGAATTTCGCGTCGTGGATCGAGCAAAATCTCTCGCAAAGTTCTCCAACTATTTCCTTCAAAGGGATAATGAAACAGCTGCCGAACCTCCGCATAGTTTTCCTCTTTTCGAAACGAATCTCCGCCCCCGCCCGTCTTCGCCGTGATGGAAAAAAAAACATTATGAAAAAATTTTTCCAAACAAAAAAAAAAAAAACAATTTACCAACTTTGAACAGAAATCAAATAAATAAATAATCAACACGCGCCGATAAATCAATGTCTAAAATCTAATTAACATTAATCGCTTTAATTTACTTTCAACCTGCGCGATATATATTTTGGTTTTTACCGATGGAAAGAAAAGATGTATTTCGAAAAAACCTGAATAAAATAATTAAAACTTACATAAAAAGGAGGAAGTTTATATTTAGTTGCCGTTGGCAAAATTTTGAACGATCACGTGTCGCTACCTGAACGTTCCATCCCTATACGTTACACGGGGGACGTTTCATCGATCAAAAAACGTCTTATTCGAAACGATGTTTTTTTTTTTTTTTTTTCAAGTTTTTTATTATCTCTAAAATTTTATCTCTCACACTTTATTTTACTTATTCTTTCAACTACTCGTGCGGATTCGGAATTGAATTTTAAAATTTTCACGAAATGGATACGTGTGTGGAGATGGAGGAAAAAACAAACCAGAGAAAAAGTAGTTCGATAATTTGTTTGTTTTTTGGTTTTTTCTTTTGATTTAATCGCGCGCGCGGAGATGGAATTCAATGTGAACGTAATGTGGTGTATTTAATCGGAAAATTGAATCGTTATTTGCACGGTGTCCTCAGCGAACGGACGTTACATACGAATACGTAGAGCAGGGTATGTGTGTCGTGTACGTACTACCTGTATTATTCTACCCCAATAGAAATTGATATGTAATCAGCGAAAGAGTAATCAAATAAATCATCACGATTAATCGATTGAGCTCCTGAGGTTGGAAGATCCGAAAAGAGAAAACAAACATTTTTTGTCTTCCAAAATTACGGTTTTACTCGCACGGATATTTTGGCAGAGTGAAAAGATGTTTGATATAGAAAGTCTTTGGTTCCGAGACACCCTCGGTATACCTGTACACGAAGCAATTTGAAATGAGATTAATTGAATTAATGAAGTGCCCGAGTGTATAAAGAGCTCACGCGGTGCGTACCTGACTTCTCCCTTATAAATCTCATTATTCAAACCCTAATTTTAATTGGCTTGAAAACCTCGACGGGGGTTCAAACTTACGTTTTACATACGCCTATATTTTCAACCTGTACCTACGTGAAGGATAACGCACGATTCGTAACGTGTGATGTACGGAGTGACAAATTTCGGCTACAGCACCGAAAAAAAACGCTTTTCGAAGCAGAGAAATTGAAATATCTCGATGGGAAAAATTCGTAACTCAAGTTTTCTAACGAATACGTGGTCCTGAAGTCAAAATACGTTAGAAAAGCGTCCTACGAATTTAATTTTTGGCCAAAAAATCGAAGAAATTCGAGGGGTACCCCTTGGAAAATTTTCAAATTTGCAGCAATTTTTTTTATTCTTTGAAATTGATTAAATAACACTTTTCTTACGTATTTTGACCTCAGGAATCTGAATCTGCAAGAAAAATCGACCTATCTATAAAATTGACCGAGTTATCGCCGATTTTCAGCTTTTTGGGATCAAAAATAAAAAATTAATTTTTTAATCTATCTTCATGTAATTTGCGCTCAGGAATCCGAATGTGGAAGAAAAATTAATCTATCTGTAAAAATGACCGAGTTATCTCCATTTTTTCGCATTTTTTTGCATAAATTTGAAGATATCTCGAAGGGAAAAAATCGTAGCTCATTTTGAACAACGGATTCGTGTTCCTGAGGTCAAAATACATAGGTAAAGTGCCATACGATTAATTTTAAAAAATAAAAAATTTTGGTCAAAATTTGAAAAAATCGTAAGGGGTACCCCTTGGAAAAATCTCAAATTTTGGCCAAAAATTTTTATTTTTTAAAATTGATTGTATGGCACTTTTCTGATGTATTTTGACCTCAGGAACACGAATCCGTTGTTCCAATTGAACTACGATTTTTTCCCTTCGAGATATCCTCAAATTTATGCAAAAAAATGCGATAATTCGGCGATAACTCGGTCATTTTTCAAGATAGATCATTTTTTGTTCCAGATTCGGATTCCTCAGCTCAAATTAAATTAAAATGAATCAAAAAATCAATTTTTTATTTTTGACCCCAAAAAGCTGGAAATTGGCGATAACTCGATCAATTTCATAGATAGGTCAATTTTTCTTCCAGATTCGGATTCCTGAGGCCAGAATACGTCAGAAAAGTGTAATACGATCAATTTCAAAACTACTTTACTTTTGGCCCAAAAATCGATCTTTTTTTGGTTTTTTAAGGGTAATCTCACGTATAATCAGCGCAGGAATCCGAATATGGAAGCCAAAATCATCTACTCATGCAATCGATCGAGTAATCATCAATTATTCGCTGTTGGAAGCAGAAAAATTAAGACATATCGATTGGTGTCGTCGTAGACCCACTTTGATTCGTCGCAATCCATGCATGGGTCGAAATATTCGGATTTCTCAATTCACCAGCGAACCCGAGCTTAGCTGGAGTCAGGTAGCCACGGGCGCGCGGTTTGTTTTGAGGCGTCACCTCTGCTCAGCCCCGAAGGTGACGACTCACAACAAAGCGCTACTCTGCTGGCTACGCTGATTCCAGCAAAGCTTGGGTTCGCTCGTAGACCACGAAATTCAAATATTCTAAAGCAGATATATTCTCAAATTCATGGTAAAAAAGCGATAAATGGCGATAACTCGATCAATTTTATAGATAGACTAATTTAACTTGTGATTTCAGATTTCTGAGAGAACAATACGTAAGAATAGAATATAAAATAGATTTTTTCTTTTACCCAAAATCAACTATTTGATTAATTCGAGTTCCTATGGTATTTTTATGTATTTTGATTTGAGAAAACCGATTCCGAAAGCCAAATTGACCTATCTTCAAAATTGATAGAGTTACGACCGATCAATCGTTCTGGCAGTAAAAAAAAAATCAATACTTCAACAATAAGTTTATAACCGCTGAGGAGAATCGAGTTTTTTTTTTTTCTCCTACAGTGACTTTTGCGAGTTCCGAGTGAATGTTTTACTCAGATAGCAATCAAAATTAGCCAAGTTTTTCTCATTCTTTTTCTTCTCTCCCTAAATCCATTAGCGGTGAACATTTTAACGAAAAAATATTCAAACGTATATTACCTATTTTAAAAAGATAAATTTACATGTAAATGAATATCAGTCATTACGTTTTAAGATCTTCAAATTTTCAATCAGTCGCAATTAATCTTTTCCGCTAAAACGTTCGCGACACTTTTACAGCTGGTTTTTTTTTATTCCTTCTCCCTTTTTTTGCCTTATCTTAATAACAGCTTATACGCCAACCATACCACGCACTGCAATAATATACCTTTTTACCAAAGTGGTAACTCCGATTTTCTCCACGGGGTATGATTTTTATAACCGCGACATTTTTTTATTTCCACGTTGATTTTTATTTTCTCTTCCCTTCGTCGTTACGATCAATCAATTCAACCCTCGCGCCACTTAATCCCTCCCTCCACCTCCCATACCAACCCTCGGACAAAAGTGGTCCTTAAACGATACGGTTTCGCACTTTGTAAAAAAGAAGAGAAAAGAAAAAAAAAAACCATTCTCGAATTCTTTTGCCAAATTCATTTTTCTTTTTCAATTTTCTTCCTCGTAAGTATTGATCATTTTTTTTTTTCTTCTCCCAACTATCAACGATTTTATTCAATACACACGAATATTGGTATGTATGATAAAAAAAATACCACCCCCGCTTGAAAAGGACAGTTTTCTCCCTTATTCCTATTTTCTTTTCCTTTTTTTTTTTTTTTTTTTCTTCATCTATGAGATAAAATAACGGGATCTGCAACGTCACGCGCTGCAGTATTCGTCGTCTTGAGTGTATTATGCACGGTACGTACCACCCAATATCCGCCACGCGGTAATACGTAATTCATGAGTAATTCGAGATGATATCTCATTAAAAATATTCCGAATCGATTGATCATTAGCGATTTCACAAATGCAGCGCAGCTTATGTACCGATAACTTTGGAAAACTGAAACTTGCGAAATAAACGCAGCTCTATGTAATACGTATATACCCTATACCATAAATAACTTCCGATGACGTGCGTATAAATATCTCTATGCTCTATGCGTGTATAATATATACATATACGTATGACATACACATACCTATACCCATGGCTATGTACAGCTCCGGTTATCCGTACATATGTACACGTAGGATATGTATACATAGGGAAATACTAATGGGCCATTCGAGCCATGCGTTTCACGGTGTATTGTACACCCTATACATACGATATACGGTATACATATTATATACATGTATACGCGGAATACCTAACAGGTGTTATATAATATAATATACAGCGAACTTTACGGCGGTCATAAATTAGGGGCGGTACTGCTTTACTCCCCCTCGCCCCTGCCACCCCCCCCCCCCCCCCCCCCCTCTCGACGAACCTCTACAGCAATTACAGAACACCGGACAGGTGGCGGGTACGATTTAAACAAACCGATGTACATACAGGCGTGTATATAACATACTTAAAAACGTTTAAATAAATTAGAAATAGAAAGAAAAAGTTCGCAATTTTTTTTTGAGATTATCCCCGAAAATATATCATTTTTTTTTTTTTTTTGTAATATAACTACTAGAATACGTGGTTTGGTATAGGTATGTAGAGAAACTGACGGTTAAATTCCACGGTTTTTTTGAAATTTTTAACCCTGCTGTTCACGTATCACTGCACATGTATTCACCGTATGTAGTACATGTGGTATACATACTGCATATACGATGTGATATGGTATTAGATTAACCGACACGTTATAATTAAATTTTGTTCGAAAATGGACAGTTTATTAATTAATACGATGTACGCCTGTACGCACGTGCGGGCGTACATCGTGCATATGTATGTAGATGCCTATGTACGAAGCTGTACATATATATATATAATAAATTCGAAAATTCCGTCCGAATTCGTTGCAGATGAATGTATGTAATGTAAAATATGATATTACGTAACCTCCGTTCATTCGACGGATAAATTTATATCTACGTTGCAATCGTCATTATTATCATCGTTATCGTTATTATTCGCATCGAATGTAAGTGCAGTTGTTCGAATAACAGTTTTCACAGTTCCCAAAGTAATTCTAGTATTTCCACGATTGTTTGTAATTTTTATTATAATTTTTCTTTTGTCGTTCAATTATTTTTATCGTCAATTTTATTCGACGCTTCGTTTCATCTTTCGGACGACGGGTACACGGATGAATAAAATGGAGCGAAAAAAAGATGAGGGAAAGAAAGAAAGAGAGAAAAAAACTTATCCGTGTAAAAAATAGGGTGAGAAATGTACGGGGGGGGGGGGGGGGGGGGGAATGCATACAATGCTATCCGGATTGGATGAGATGAAATAAAAATCACTACTCAGTCTCCTACTAGTTTAGGATGTGAAATGTATTCGTCAGAATCGGATCAGATACGGGCACACCTCGTACCCTTTAAAATTCAATTGGATGTTTCCGCGTTTTTCTTTCTTGAAAATTTCGAAAATTTCATCACACTGCATGAATACGGTTCGTACAGATGAAGTTTAAGGGTGAGGGAAAGAATTTTTACACGCAGGAGATCAAAAAGAGAAAAAAAGGAGAAAAAAAAGGAGAAGGAGGGACGATATATTCGTAATAATAATAAGGGTGGAAGGTAGGTAACCTTTCGAGCAAATGATGATGCGGTCGTTCATAAAATTGTATAAGAAAAGATTTTATGAATGTGTGTGTATATATATATATATACGTAATGTATGTAAGTACATAAGTATGTACATAGCGGTGTATATACCTATATATTTATTTAGCCACGGTCAAATTGCGTCACCGCGAGCGCGCACGAACCTTTTCAAGAGAAAATAGAAAATATTAAAAAAAGAAAAAAAAACAAAAAAATGAAAAAACGAAAAAGAAAAATGAAAAGAAAAAACCTGAGGGACCGAGAAGAAGAATACCCTGTACATCGTGCGCGTGTAGTATAAATTCTTTGTAAGATTAGATTGAAAAAAATTTATCAAAAACGAAAAAATTTAAATAAAAAACCCAGAGGTATATTATACGAAATACTGTACGTTCGATATTTCCCGTACAAATTTACACTCGAATGAAATCTGAGTGGAGAGAATATTCTGCGAATCTGTATCGAACGGGAAACGGTTTTGCCGAAAATTTGGAGCTTCGAAAGAAAAGGGAACATTTTTTGATTTTTTTATTTACCTCCGATTTCGTTAGAAAATTTCACGTATCCACTCGTACAGTGCGCAGAGGTCGAGGTGAGAGAAGGGAGGAGAAGAAATGGGAGAAAAAAAAAAAGTTCCACCTCACAACGACCCGCGGGTTTCTAATTAAAGGAATATCTTTCCAATATACATATTCATTGAAAATGATCGCGAGGACCGCGCGCTCAAAAAGGACGATGGTTTTCCCATCCAAAGTTATTAATATTTACCGAGTCCGTATGACCTACTACCCTTACCTACATGTTTGTATTTGCCCGTATACATAAATGAGGGTGCCCCGATGATCCTTGTCTAATTAAAATATGAAAAAAAAAAGGCGGAAAAACTTTCGCGGTTGTTTTCAAGCTCTTTTCGACGATATAAGCGCACCTGCCAAAGCGAATAAAAAAAAAAAAACTTTCAGCTGCCCAGTTTTCTCGTATATCAGGAGAGGGGCGGAAAAAAAATTTACAACAATTATAATATTTGAACGTTATACATTCAGCGGGGGCAATTTTCAGCTCTGTAGGTAGTTTACTTTTGCCGAGATGTGCGAAGGCACAGACGGGATCGTCTGACGCGAAGGTTTAAAGTTTAGCCAGTCTCCCTTTTTGAAAATCCCCGTTGCCTTTTAAAACCTAATTGCCGGCAATTTTTTTCTCCCACTTTCTTCTTTCTCTTATTTCATATTGTAATTTATTTAATTCATTTTTATTCCATTCCGTTGTTTTTCCCCCGTTTTTTTTTTCTTTTCTGTCCGCTAAATTTTACATTCATATTTATGTAGGTTTGCACTTTCGGGCCGCTCTACCTTGGAAACCTTGAATTATTATTCCGTTTTTCTTTAGCGCTTTTTCCCGTATTTTTCTTCTTTCCCTAATATTTTTTTTTTCTCCAACTTTTTTAACTTCTTTTTCTTACTTCCGCCGATGCACGATACCTCGTATCCCACATCCTTGAAAAATATTCAACCGTTGTCTGCGACGGATAAAAAAAAGAATTCAAAAATTAAAAAAACGTATCAGAATTAAAAAAAAAAAAAACGCGGTATATTTTGGAGCGGATCTTAAGTGAAATATTATAAAAATTTTATGCTTTATTTATTCAACGTCCAGCTCGGAACCGCGAGGTTGTGTTGAAATTATAACACAAGCTCGACCAAGGATCCAAAAGAAGGAAAAAGAAAATAGACGAAAAAAGTTCCTAATTTTTTATTTCTCTTTCGGTTTTGTTCGAGCTTTTTTCCGACTCGCGATCACCGCCATTTAAAGCCGTCATGCAAACATACCGCACTTCCTGTACGCATCTATTATACGCGTCGGTATAACTACTAATTCCGATTAATTAATGATTCGGAAAGGTTAATTAAGGATACGGTCAATTTGCGATCAACGTTTCGTCGATGGTACCTCTACTCCTCTTCTTCGTTAGCCAAATAATTGGTACGTATGTACACACATGGTACACGGTGTTGCACAATATGCCCAACGACGTACATTTATATGTGCGCGAAAAAATCTCTCCCTAATATTTTTTATTTTTATATTATTTTGTACAAAATAAAAACCAAAATTGTTGTTGTGTTTTTTTTTTTTTTTCGCATCAATTTACGTACGCGTACCCATATTTTTTTCTCCGTTCTGCTCGTTTTCCGCTACCCCGAATCGACGAAGACCGGCGGAGATCAAAAAACCGGAAAAAAAACGAGAAAAAAAAAAAGGAATCAAAGACGTAACCTTTCAATTAAAATTTACGTGACATTTTAATCGTGCGCACCAAATCCTTGTTATCCGGAATCCGAATCGTTTGAAGTGGGAAAATTAAAATTGATCATCGATTATTATTGTTATACTATACACGATGATCGTTAACGCTTGCCATTGTGCACCGCTCACTTAACTTTTTCTCTGTTTTTTTTTTTTTTTTCATTTTTTATTTCTTTGGATTCTATTTTTCGAGAATAGATGATAGAAAATTAGATTTATCAAAACAAACTTTGAGTAAAATTGAAATAACTAGTCGCACAAATTTTATTATCTATTTATTAAACGAATGGATGGTAGAAAAAATTGAATAAAAATTATTGGAACAAAAATTTTCGAATATCTACGAAAATTCGGCAACGTTGTACGGTGATATTCTGTTAAAACTGATTGTAAGCCAAACCTGGAGTCGGCTGTAAGGCCTCCTTGTTATGATGTGTGACCCTCGAGGGTCAAAACAACAAGACGCTTACGCCGGAGACTCGAACTAGCTGGCGGACCGTTAGCAGCGGTAAAAATTATATTCGAAAAAGGGCTTGGAAACGAAAGTGAACCGCGAAAGCTATTTTTGGATATTTTGTTGTGGTGGGGGATCGGGGAAACTTGACTTCAAGTTGTCGATAAAGATTTCGTGCGTGCATTAGCCGCCATATCGAAAAAGGGTGTGAATTTCGTTTTTTTTTTTTTTGGGATAACTCGGTTCTCCGTCACGATACGGAGATTGTGATCCGATACTTTTTTGTTGGTTTTTTGACGTTCTACAATTTAGGTCATGTGATTTTTTCACCTACGATCGATCGTTGTCGAGATATCGAAGGAATAACTTCGGAAGAAGTAAAACATGAAGATCTTAAAATTGGTTTTGGTTTGTTCTCTAATTTATCGTGATAATTAGGGAGAAATGTCAATTATCAATCTTGTGGGGCGTAGTGATACCTGTGATTTGATACTTTTCTCATTTTTTTCCAATCGAAATTATGACTTCTAGCTAGCCCCAAAGTCGTAATTTCGTCTACCGCGACGTGCTCATTTTGTCACGTTACTTACCTACAATGTATTCAGAAAAACGTGGAAATAAAATAGATAAAGAGAATCGAAAAAGAATTCCGCATCGTGTGGTTCGAGTAAGAATACAAAAAATAAAATACAAAAATTCGCATCTGTCGGATATTTATTTCGCATCGATTTCGAGTTACCCTCTAGGAGAAGTTTTTTTCGTTTTTTCATCTGATTTCGTTTCGATTTATTCAATTTCTCGTGTACCGTTATTAGCTATATAGTATACATATGATATCATGTACATTTATGAGGCAGCAAGTTACAGATTGATAAATAATGTAACCTCATTTTTTCGCGATCTGCGTCAAAATAGCCGATTCGGAAATGAATTCGCGTTACACGGAATAAAAAAAATAATGATAAGAGAAGAGGGAAAGAATCGAGCTTCCCACGCGCGATTCACCTATCACAAAATCGATAAAGAAAATGCAGGTAAAAAAAAAAAACAGAACCAAAAATCTAAATCAAAATAGTTTCGAGTTTCGATGGATTGAAAAATGAAACTCGTGCGGCGGGACGATATTTGGCTCGATCGATCGATTAATTAACGAAGAGAATAATTGTGTCACGGTGAAAAATACTCACGTCCAATTCATTGAGAAATCTTTCCTTGTCGCTCGCAGGCAACGCCGTTGATCGATTGATCAAAGCGAGAACGACGATCGCTGCTAAGACGGCGGTTATTCTTAGGGACATCATTTTTTTTTTGGTTTTTTTGGTTTTTTCGTTTATCGTCTGGAAAATATTTTTTCAAAATCGGTTACACATAAATATATATACTCGCACCTGTGAAATGTATACAATTTTTCTTATTATACCATTTCAGAAAAATTAAATAAACGAAAGAAAAAAAAAGCTCAAGAGCGTCGTCGATCGAATCCAAATTTACCGCGGGTATCGTGAATTTTTTCGTCAACTCGCGAAACGCCCCATTTCAAAATTTCTAACAAATTCGCTGATCGCGAATACCCAATGAAGAATATCTATTCGATTTTCTACGCTCTTCGATTCATGGTAATAATGAAATGAAAAGTAAACGGAATAGAAAAGCAGAGAATTAAGAAAAGGTAAAACCGACGAAAAAACGAGAAACAAAAAGAGAGAGAGATAAGGGCGAGGGGAAAAGAAAGCATTAAAAAGGGCGACTGGATGTAATGCGACAAAACGATCTCCCGCAGATCATAAACGATCGCTTCGGATCCGGTGCACGCGAGCTTTCCTCGCGTGCACAAAGGTGGGTAATACAATACACCCTCGTCGGGCGACGCGACGTGATGTAACCGTAGTAAATGGTACGGGTACCCGACGAAACGAAATAGAAAAGGGAAGAAAAAAAACCGGAAGATAGAGGGAGAAAAAAAAAAAATAAAATAGGGAAAGCTCGCTTCTAGAAAAATCAAAGAAATCCTGCCGATAATTGGCTTCATATTTCCCGACAAAGGTCAGCAATTTATTTTCTCTCCAATGCTCTCTCTCTCTCTCTCTCTCTTTCTCTCAGGATATATTTGTTGCATCTAAATACATACGTACGTGTGTATGTATATATACATATATATAAATATACACATGCGCATGCCTGTGTACACAGGTATATATATATATATATATGTGCATGTGTACCTGGGGGTATAGCCGCGATAACGGTGAATCAGGTCAAAGCCGTTAATAATTTCTTTACTTTTCCGGTTCAATCTCATCCGAGAGGAGCCTAGGGTTTCGAAATTTTCTCAATCAATTCCTCCGAGTCTTATAAATATTGTACAATTATATACCGCGCGTATACACGCGTCTGGTACCCATGTAAATAATCCATTCGCTACACATGTTATAGCCGATTTTTCGAAATACCGATTTTTCCCATTTTTTTTTTCTTCTCATATTCAAACGATCAAAAAAAAAATAATAAAAAGAAAAGATAATCATCTAACCTGACCTGCCGTTTTATCTGTACGGTACAGATATCGATGATCGATCTGCATATATACAAGTAGATATCGTAGTATATGAAAAAAAAAAAAAATATATCGAAAATTATTCAATATTCACCTATTATTATCGCGATAATTTTTTTTTTTTTCTTTTTTTATTTCCTTTCTCAACAGATAAAGAATTCCAATTATTCGCGAGATTTTTCGGGACCTATCCCCCGAATTTTCGTCGCCAAAGAGAACGAACGGTATTTTTTTCTTTTTTTTTTCTTTGTGTAATGAAAAAATCACGGCGCATTTTTCGAATCGCCTCGTGTACAACGTGCACCGCATATTTTCCAAATTCTTCGCGATCGAATTTTCTTTTTCTTTCTCATTTTTTTCTCTCCACGATAACGCGGGAAACCGACTGAAAAAAAATTTTCCTCGCGTTGTTCGCGCACTCATCGTCGTTAAAATAATATTTTATTCAACTCGATTTGACGTTCAATGAGATTCATTATAATTGTAGAGTACCCGTAGTTTTAAGTCAGCGTTCAAATTACAATTATAATTGTCTTTCGTATGTTAAAACAAAGAACAATTATCCGCCACGATTCTTGTACACACCTATATATATATACATACCTATGTACGTGTGTAGAAATGTCAACTACAGGATAACGAGCGGTGAATTATTTAAATTAAATTCATAGAAAAGATAGAAAAATAACTAGGGGAAAAATCCAAGTGCTTAGCCCGTAGAGTACACGAAACAAGGGTCAGGTCTATTGAATATCTCATTCGAATGCTGGGCACTCTATAGTAAAAATGAAGCGTAATTTAAAAATAAATTATCAGAAGAAAGAAAGGAAGTAGAAAATCCTTTTAATACCATCAAGTTCAATCGATTCCGAGGAGTCGAAAAACTGAACGAGAGATTGGAAAATTCTTTTCTTTTATCGGACGACACTGTAGCTTATGTGTACATACAGTGTATGTAGGTAAATGTATGTATACGTATTTACGGTACACAGGGTATATCAATTTCAACCTATCTCGCTACCCACGACATTTACTTACTCCTGTTTTATGTCCTCGCGATAAAGGAAACCTAATTTCCCACATATTTCCAAAGAAAAAAGAGCAAGGAAAAAGTATGAAGAAAAACCCCCTTCGAAAGTTTTCAATGCTGGTCGAAAAAGGTACGGTTAAATTAGATCTCGCACACGAATGTCAAACAAGTAAATAAATGAATAAGACTAAATCAAACTGAAAAAAAACAAAATTGACATTAGTTTCTAAAAGTGCACACACGAAGCGCGTTTTACTTTTATGTATCACACAGGGGGACATGTAAGTATATACCTATGTACTATGTGTACGTGTGTAAAGAAAATTTATTCCCGAAGGAACATATATATATATACGATTTTTCTATATACATAGTTTAGGTATACTCATGTAACATTGTTTACGTACATATATTTCTTGAGGGAATAAAAGGGAATGCTCTTTGAATCGGAGTGAAAAAAAATAAAAGGAAAAAAGGAAAAGGAAACTTATAGAAAAAGAGAAAATATGAAAAACGAGAATAAAACGAACAACGAAAAAAAATAATCATACTACGTTACTTTGATCAGAAGCAATTTGTGTTCGTATTGAATCAATAATAATTAACATCCCTAGGGATGCAGTATAGGGAGTATATGTAACACGATACGCGTAACAATGACGAAAATAATGATGACTATGAATAATAATAATAAATATATATATATAAATAAATAAATAAATAAATGGGATAGAAATTGACCTATTCCCGCGGGATGCGCGCGATAAGTTGAACTTGTTATTTACAAGCGAAATTGTGTTGAATAACATGTACGAAATTGGCGAAGATGATGATATTCATTTTCGGCGATGATAAAATCAAGGGGACTACGGTTCCCCGATAAGTTCCTGGAAAGGATACGAGATTATCGAGAGATTCAATAACGACGCGCCTACACATAAATGCCTACATACACACAACGTGTCCTGTATACGTCCCCGTAACATCCCGATGGAATTTAATTGCTCCCGGTATTAGTAATTAAGAAAATTATGTACACGTATAAGTTTTTGATCCAGGTATACGTAAGTTACGTTACAATTATCGCTCTGTCGTTACTCAGAAACCGAGAAAAAATTAACCAAATTTGACGTAAAACAAAGAGGAAATTTTGGGGAAAAAAAAATTGTTCAAACTTCGAATTAATTTTTCGTTTTTCCCCCCGTAGTGTATCATACATGATCCGTGTCTATATTCTGAGTAGAGATAAATTTGTACACAGCTATGTATCGAAATATAGTCGTTGTAAGGGTGATAAAATTGCGACTCGCTGCTGAATATCGCTTTTGAATGAATGAATGAATTTATTCTTCTCTTTTTCTCATCGTCAAAGTATTCGATCGACAACTTCGAGGCTTCGCTCCGTTATACGTATACTATACTGTATACAATGGTATACGTAAGTGTACAGTGTGACGTCTTACGCATATATCGAAAAGCTCTAATTGCATAATTGAAACGTGATAAAATGAGACAGGAAAAAAACTTCACGTCGCATCCGGATCCCGAACATGCGGCGGGAAGCCTGCAACATTTTTATCGACGTCGATCGCCCAATCGATCGACGCTCAAGCGGAAGAAAATTAAAGAAAAGGGAAGAATTAGGGAAACGAAGCTGTGGGGCGCTAGGAGAAAAATAGAATAAAATGAACACACGTATTCGTGCGACGAAAACGATTCGAAAAAATCTGATCACATGTAATAGAAGGAAAACAAAAAAAAACAATTAAAAAAAAAAAAAAAAAAACTTGATAATTGAAACTCCAAGTTCCGTTTCTTACCTACCTTATGGTAACGTGTATGAAACGGTTAAAGAAGTTTCGACTTCCGGAGAATCTTTGCCGACAACTGCACCGCGCAAACAAGGATCTCAGCTGAAGGACCAAAATTTTCGACTGTATATCAAATTCGGCGAACGAATATTTTTTTTTACAAAAAAAAAAAAAAACAGAAAAAAAAACCTTTTGCAATTCGTGCACGTATGCGTTACATTGTACAGGTATATGAGAGACAGAAGTTTGTATCCGTAGACAGAAAAAAAAAAAAAAAATGTAACACATATGTGCACGAATAACTGCAATTGGCCTTTCGACAAAAAAAATTAATGAATTTCTGTTTTTCTATTTTTTTTTTTTTTTTCAATTGGACAAAGACACGTGTACACACATATACATAATACGTAGTCGTATGTATATTGTATGTACATCGTAAGATATAATTTCTGTTCCGTTATACTTGAAAAAGAAAAAAAAATGTAATCAAGTGGAAAGAAATTTCTAACAATTTTCAAATTTCGATCCGTTATTTTTTTCTAGTGATGTTGTTTCGTTTGATATTTATAATCTTTTTCTACGTTATTTTTACCCACAAAAAATGATGCTGCTCTATCGTAACTCGACGCCGGTATGACTGAGCTTGCGAGCACGCGACCACTTTATATCCGCGGGATCGACGCGGGCGCCGCGACGCCAGGGAATAGAGGAATATAATACGTACATATACCTATGTACAATGTACAGGTATGTACGTATACTCTTGTATAGGTATGTACACGGTTATGTACGCTTACATTCGTTCGTCTCACCCCCATGATTTTCCCTCACCATCAACATCCCCCGCAATCTCTAAAACTACCTTTGAATTCCCGCGTTCGAGTAGCGCCTTATCGAAAACTTGCAAAAAAAACGCATCGCTTTTCGGAGCTTTTTGAGCGTATAAAATTTTTTTTTATCCTTTCTTTCTCATCTCTCGCCACGGCAAATGGTACAACATCTCACAAGATGTATCCCGCCAAAAATCGAACGGAAAATAAATCCAAAAGCAAAAAAAGAATTCAAACTTTTTCAACGATATATGTAGTTAAAAATCGACGGTTTTTCTTTTCGACGAGTAATTTTTTCGCCAAGTTTTAGAATCGTCGAAAATCTAATCGTATTACAATTTGTCTCTTTTTTTTTTTTTTTATATTTTGTTACAGTATATAGTTTTGAAAAAAGTTCAAAAATCGCGAGACATACCCTCATGTATAAATTCTTTTTCAATTCTCTGCGAAAAATGTTGCGGAGTTGTTTTTTTTTTTTTTCTCGCCAGTAACAAAATTGGGAAGCAACGAAGAACGACATTTTTCCCAAACCTGATGGATGAAACTTTTCAACCAGTTTCCAAAGAGAAGGAAAAGCAAAGAGAAAAAAAAAAAATAAAACAAAGTTCTCTCCGAAACTCGCTGCAATGCACACGCGGGGTAGGAACTACTAATTGTAAGTGCGAAGCAACAGGATGCTTAGTTCACGTACTTGCTGCGTGATCGAACCCACCGCGTAATTTCTGCCACATAATAATCAAAATTCAATATTAATCCGGAACGCGGAGCGCCATGATTGAGGAAATCAAGTAATCGTAGAAATATGTGTACAACGGGTGTATGTAAATATGTTCTGCGTACGTATAACGTTTCTGTGTATCGAAATTTGCTGACGCGAATTTACAAAATTAAGATAAACGTCGATTGGTCGAGTTGAGTTGGGTTTGAAAAAATCTATAGACTCGTGTAAAATACGTCAAAGTCAAAGTAGCGATCTTCCCATTTTTTTTTTTTTTTTCTTTTTCATCGAAAAATGTAAAGAACGAATAATCAAGGAGGTGAAACAAAGAGGGAAAAAAAAAACCAAAAAAGGAGAAAAAAATCGTATCGCGCGGATGGTGCAGATCTCTGTAAATTGATTAAACCACTCGTTATTGTTGTTATTATTGTTACATTTCTTATTATTTTCATTATTATATCAGAAGCTCGAATTTGTTCGCGATAAGAATTCACCCTCAGTATACTGTATCTGTATTATAATATATCGCAGACCGATGGTTTCTCATGTATATTGTCAGCTGTGGGTTATTAGATCACACAGAAGAGATTAGGGATAAATGGAAAAGGAAAAAAATAGAAAGAAAATAAAATGGAAAAAGAAAGAGGTAGAAAAGAAAGAAAAAATCACCCGCACCTGCAACGCACCGTATTTTAACGTATATATATATAGTTACATAAAATGAAGGATAAAAAAATTTATCCAAATACGATTATGATTATAATAATAAATGTAACGAGTTATTTTTCATACGTACATAGAAAATGTACATACGTCCTACCTGTGTACGTGCAGATATACCTATGGTAAAAAGAAAAATTCGTCCATCTTTAATCCTCTTACTCGTATTATTTCTAACAGCTCTTTCATATAATATACGAGAGTATATATGTGCGTATATATATGTTTTTTATATATCCCTGTGAACCAACCGGAACAAAATTGTTAAAACCAAAAAACGAGTATTTTTCTAAGAAATAATAAGCCGCGAATAAAAATCCACTTGCACAAAAAAAAAAAAAAAAAAAAAAAAAACCAGCAGCAATTAGAAAGTCGATAGTGATCGAGAAAGAGAGAAAAGTTCTGTAAAAAATTTTCAACAATTTCGAAACTCTGTTGAATGAATTCTCGGAATTTTGAGTTTGATTTTAACAAAAAAAAAAAAGTTTAATCTTTTCTACATTTTTTAAAAGAATATTATTACCTATTTCTAAAAAGGTGTTCACGGACGCGAGTAGATTTCTAATCACAAATGAATGATTGACGTGAGATTAGGTGAGAAGCTTAACTTCGTGCCTGATATTATGATAATTAAAATAACAATGAAAAAACTAATATTATTACTAATATTAATAACGCGGTAAAGAATTTCAATCAGTATCCGACTAACAAACAATGGATTATACTTCTTCGAAATTAGGATGGAAAAAGTTTGCGCGTAATGTTCGATAGATATTTTTTAAACGAATGTAAAAAAAAAAAAATTATTCTGCAGCGAGGGAAAATTTCGTCCGTATGAATTTTATCAGTTTCCTGTAGGTTTCTCTATAGGTTTTTATACGTATACCGTTCGAAAAATCTAATTATTCACGAAAAATACGAGTACGGGTAACACAGGTATATCTAATTAATATCACCGATAAGTATAAATAATTAATTACATAATGAAAATAAAAATCTGTCGTCGATTTGGTACCCTCCCAATTATAAGCGCGTATAATTATACGAAAAAGATCAAATCTCCTCCTCACCTCTGTTTGGGAAGGGACTTTTTAATTACCTGTGCATTTTGCGTTTATAGATATACCTGTTCATTTTTTTTTTCATACTAGCATTAAAATTCATCCCTAATTGTTACGCTTCGACTCCAATTGTGCCCGTATCACCCCGGTCGCGCATCACCGTCAATCTCAAAATGACAAAAGTTTGAATTGAAAGAGAAGAGAAAAAAGGTAAAAGATAAAAAAAAAAAACAATTCAATTCGTGCAAAATACATGGAAAATCGGAACGATTCAAATTTTTCTCTCTCTTTTTTTCTCTTCGGCGACAAAAAAAAGCTTCTCTGCGGAGGGCGATGATATCCCATATCCCGATGATAATAAAGAAATTGTTCGTTACATAGTAATGTGCCGAATGAATCGACAAAAATCGGCAAAAATATCAATGAAACGTACAGTTAGGTAATTTTCTTCCATTAAACAAATTTCGATCGTCAAAATTTAAAAAGGATCGTATCAATCGCGCGACGATGAGAAACCAAAAAAATCATCGTCTTCCGTATTTTCGAATACTCGTTTTTCGAAAGAGGGAGAGCAAAAATAAAAAAAACATTACCACAGATTTTGAAGAGAAATAAAAAAAATAAGAAAGAAAGAAATCAGGTTCCCTCGGAAATATACCCGATTCTGTATATCTACGATTATTATTTCGGCTGCACACGGAGCGATTTTAGGAGGTAATTTTTCGCGTTCGATCCCACGCGATCGTATCCGCGAGTTACTTTATTTTCCCCCTTTATCCCGTTTCCCGTATATTTATAAGTACACATAGGTAACTCCGTCTGTATATATTTTTTTTTGTTTTTTTTTTTTTTGCTCTTTTTACAGCCGTTAGTCCGCAACAGTTTTCCGTTATACGTATATGTCCAAAGGGTGTATATAACATCAGAAACAGCAGCGGGGGATGTGGAATTCCTTTTAACCGAAAGTCAGTCGGAACCATTGGTATATTATATGTACTTGTATACGCTGGTACATATGTAGCGTAGGAAATACATACGCGGCGGATATACCTATACCGCAAACGTGGAATCGCGTATGTGCGACGCGTACGGGTAACGCGGGGCACATGGTTTCGCTGTGGTACAGGTATACATATAAACTGCACGGTAAATAGAGTAAGCGCAGTAATTGTACGAGACATTTCTTGCTCTGGATCTCTCTCAAGCGCTACCTACTTTGTTCATTGTTCGTTTATGTGGTATTCGTGGAGCCGAACAATGGTTTACAACGTACGTACACACGTTTACCAACTGGCTACCGGCGGAGGACGGTGGCTAGCTTTTCATTTCTCTATATATATATATAATGTCCGTTTCGCGTCTCCTATCTTTCATTTTCTATGGGGCCGTGTTTGACCCTTCGCACGGTCGTACACGACGGGTTCGGCTGCAATTTTGGTTCCATGTAACGGCGATTAGGTACCCCGAGAAGTCATGTGCCGAACTCTGGGCCGCCTTTGACCGGCTACGCCATATTCGCGAAATTTACTTCGATAATTGTCATCGGATCGAAAACTTTAGCGTATAGGTGGGTGGGTAGGCAGGTGTACGTACCTGTGTACGTACGTACATACATACCTATGTGCGGAGCGAAGACAATTATTCTCACCCGTTTAACCAATTTTCCTGACACGTATATCAAGTGTATGGGTATATTTTGGCTACATAGCCGTTACAATTTCACAACTAATTTCGATAAACTCCCGCTATTTATTGTGTATACCTATAGTACATATGTACAATGTTACATATGTATACCTGAGTAAACGGTTTATGGTTTGTACCCAGATTTCCCATACGATAGAACACAACGCGTATCCATGTACCAAGAATATGTAATATTTTCGATTAAATTTCGCAAATAATAATGTGCAAAGTTTCTTCCAAGCGAAATCAAAAAAAAAGAGAGAGAGAGAGAGAGAGAAATCTACATCGATTATACCGGAGGGGTTGCGGCGAAAAAAAAATCGAAACGTTCGAAAAAAAAAAACAAAGAAAAAACAATCCTACGGTTTTTCGGGGGTAGCCGGAAAGAGCGAAGGGGTTGAAAAAAAGGACGTCGCGAGACGTTTTTCCTGTTCCTAGTTAAAAAAAAAAAAAAAAATGATCATCGAGTTTTGCTCCTGTTAATTATTCGGCTTTTCCCCTTTCCCCAAAATCGGGCCCACCCAGGGTCGTTCCGATAGTCGCTAATCGTCCGGGTTACACATCAGAAATTTAACCCTCAGCTTTTCCCCCGAGCATACGATCATAAGATCGGGCAATTTTCGGAGATGCGTATAATGTGACGTAACGACGCGACGTACATAATATAACCCGTGTACAAAATTTACGTAAGCCCGCTCGGGGGTCGTACTTGTTCGTTCGCGTATGGCGGGGAGGGGGGGGGGGGGGGGGGGGGGGGGGGGGGGGGGAGGGGGAGGGCGATACGGAATTGTAAGTGAGGTTAGTTAGATCAATTCGCGTTAGCGCCAAGTCTTGACGAGGCATAAAGTCCTCCGTCCGTGGGTATCTATCTCCGCTATTCCCGGATGCCTTTCGCTTGTATTCCTACAAAGAGGATACAAACTAGATACCGCGCGTCCAACCGTATCCACCCAACCGTGGGATTGCCCTCCACGCGACTCTACTTCGAAGCCTCGCCTCTCGCGCTCCGCTCTCCTCCGGAAAATTTTCAGCCCCACGTGACCGATCATCGTCCCTCGCACCCTGTATACGTTTCTGCGTACCCTCGATCTTAAGTGTACGACCTTTCCGGATCGACGGATCTCCTTTCATTTCACCACCCCACTGGTGGTACATAACGCGTAAATATGTACGCGGAAAGCATATAAAATTATAACTTTCTTTTCAATCTTTCTAATTTCCGTCTCTTTTTCTTTTTTTTCTGAATTTTTTTCTCTTAGTTCTATTTCACCCATTGACTAACGACGGATTATTGTTATGTATTGTTACGAATTACACAATGGACGCTCTCAATCTTTTCCCCGTTGAAAAAATAAAGAATAAATTCCTTTTCGTTTTTTTTTTTTTTTTTTTGTTGATTTAAAAACGAGGGGGGGGGGGGGGAGGAAAAATTACGCGTTCCGACTAATGTATAAAATATTATTCAATAAAAATGGAGATTAGATTTCATACACCGTGTACCGGTATACTGTGTATTATAGGTGTATAGTTAACGCGCGGTCTGCTTCACAGAAGTTCGCTAAATTATTTTCTATCTTTTTTCTTTCTTCATTCGCAAAGATCGAACTTACACATGTGTAGTACACGTATATTTTGAATGTACACAGAATATCGTTTACAACGTGTACGTTATTAGCGAAAAAATTCTAATCACTTCTTCCTAAAAATTCTAATCATTTTCCCAACGTTTTTGTATTCCGATCGTTTATCCGGAAGAAAAAAATAAATTGGCGGGAAAGTTTGCTTGATTTTTATTGAAAACGAAAAAAAAATTTTTCACCCCAACGGGACGGCTGGGAATTAAGTACAGAGACATAAGATCGTCCCTGGAGATGATGCGCTGCGTGGGCATTGAAAAAAAGGGAAAAAAACGAAAAATAAAATTCTCTCAATCCAAGTCGAGCGGGTGACAATGATCGTCGTCGTCGTCGTCGTCGTCGTAGAATATCCCGATCAACCATTTGATTAGTTCGTTTCACCGTACGTAACGCGAACGCAATAGCGTTTTCGGCATGCACGTTAATTCGTAAGCGGCGGACTATAAATTACGGATTATTCGGGATCAAGAGAAATTCCCGCGAGTAATCAGCTAAGATATCACCGTCATCGTTGTGGAACCGATACAGAAATCAATCAACCGATTCCGAGTCATTTTTTTCTGTTTCGCAATTTTTTCTTCTCAATTTTTATCTCACTCCGTTTATTCAATTTATTCAATTCTCCACCGTCGCCGCCCCTAGCGATTATTATGTATTTTATTTCTTGATTTTTTTTTTTTTTTTTTTGATTCATTTTTCAAACCGAGCAGATATCCCATATATATATATATATATATATATATATATATATATATATACGTGTACATGCGTACGTACATAGGTATATAGATATGTTTATTCATTAAAATCTCATCAAAAGTTTTCTTCAGTTTATACAGCAATTCTGATTAATTCAACGTTACAGCTTGTATAAATTATATATATATGTATACCTGTACGATATACAGGTTATTTGAGTGCAATTAATCGTGACCTTCCGATACATACCCATTTACTTAAGGCTTTATAAATGATATCTGTACAGAAATGAAAAAGAAAGAAATCGGCTCATGTTTGAATATCTGATCTAATTTTAGAAAATTATTCAAACACATGCGTGCGCCTGTGTGTACAATACACGAGGTGCATAGGTCGAACGTTTCAATCGCATCGCATTTATGTATAAATACGTAGGTACCTGTACGTACAACACATACACGTACCTATGCATACATGTAATGTAAAATGTGTACATGTATACTGCGTGGAAAACCATTTAGTTCTCAATCAACGAGCGACAGATTTAATTCAAGTTACTCCGTACGTATATACAATGGGTATATGCAATATATATATATACATTAATACATGCATGAATGTATGTACGATACAAAGCAACGCCAACGCACAATAATGATCATAATAACAATAATAACAGTAATAATTTCTTAACTATAACGGAGAAACGAGGTTATTGTATATAATACATCGTTTTCACAGGTATGTATATATACCTTGGTATGCACATAAAGGTCTGATATACATATATACATGTTTGTTAATATAACGTTGAATGAGATAATGACATTTATATATATATACAGTGAGTTCGCAAAACGCGTTTTCAACTTTTATCAAGTTGAAACTTGAGTTTTGCCCATGACAGACGGTTATTTCCATGTACATTATATACACACCTGTTTATAAATGCATATTACCGTACATACGTGTACCTGTATAGGTATATCACATGTACCTATAAAGATTTTACAAAAATCAAAAATCGAAAGAAAGAATCGAAATAAAAAAAAAAAAAAACTGAGGAGATAACGATGGTAAAATTTTAAACCACCGTAACGACTCACCTATTCGAACACGTGGGCGTTTATCTGTACGGTAAACGAACGAATTAACTGCATCGATCAAGTTTCTGAAATTCTGTACGTAGAAAAAATTCTATCTGATCAATAGCCATTAACGCGCGGTCAATTTAGTGCAATCACCTTTGAGATATTCGATACACCGATCTACAGGTAAAATTGCAGGTGTGTAATTTTCTTTTACATAGTTTTTTTTATTCTTTTTCCTATACGTGGAGTTGATAATAGTTTTTTCGAATTTTTGTTCATTCAACTTCGTTCACTTCATTTTTCTTAGACCTTTGAATTTGATTTTTTTTGTACTAAAACGAAACTGTGATCCCGCTACAAAGTCGCAGACTCCGCATAGAAGAAGAAGAAGAAGAAGAAGAAGAAGAAGAAGAAGAAAAAGAAAAATGAAACTTTTGAGAAAAAAAGAAAGCAAAATTATTCTTCGCGTCGATAAAAAGGTTCCGCTCCAATCGTGGTACGAATGGAAATCGTATGTACTCTCGCACATATCGCTCGTATGAAACGTACGTACGGATGAGTAAGTATGACGTATGTACGAATCTTATAACAATACATAAGAACGAAGGCGTTTACATACCCATGTATTGTACCTATAATATCAACGTGGTAAACGCGAGCGCGAAACTCGTAAAATTAAGAGAAAGAGAGAGAGAGCGAGAGAGAGGGAGAGAAATTATTCTCCCGTAGCTCATTAAAATTCTTAACTAGTTTATGTACGTATAAACATATACATGTATACCTACGCAGGTATTCGCGCGATGCGAAGGTGTAGCTGCGCTAATTGCTTGTTAAGTTATGTAATGATTCTCGATGTTCACGTGCGCTTTTTTTAGAAAAAAAAAATCTGACGTTTCCAAAAACAAAGGCAGAAAAAAAAAATCGCGAATAAATAAATCAATATACAAATAAATAAATCAAACGACATCGAATCGGTTCAAAGAACGTTATAACGAATCTATGGTAGATTGCGCGTCAATAAAACGATCGAAATATTATCTCCAGATTTTATCTCACGCGTCAACAGCTGTCTTTCCATTCACCCGATTGCTCCGTTACCGTCGTTATTGTTATTATTTCCCTGTAACGAGAACGTACGTACTGCACCTCCGAATACCGAATGTTTGAAATTTACTTCTTTTTTATCTCCTCGAATCATTTTATGCACACATATTTTCGCTTTGTTTTTGGTTGACCTCAAGAGTTTTCTCGCAACCGCAAAACTACCTGACCGTTAAACTCGCACGTAGTAAAGCGAGGGCAACGTATTATTACTATTCATTTTATTTTTTTTCTCTTACTTTATTCACCCGTCGTACCGTTTACGACGTGCTATGCGACAAAGTATAGATACCTAGATAGCGGATGGCGATGGATAGATACCTGGATGAAAAGTAATTCAGAATAGAAAAAAATGTTGGAACGATTTTCAACGGTACATAAACAGGACATAACGTAGATTCATGGACAAGTTTAAGAACAAATATCGCAAGGTGAAATTTTAGAACGGAATAAAAACCGAAAAAAATGTGGCGTGGCGGTCGGCGATCCTCTTCGAGCTCATCGTTCCCCTCACGTCCATGCACCACGACAGGCACGGATAGCGAGAGAAACGCGTTTTGCCCATAAATCGGTGAGTGAGAAAAATAATCGCGATAGTTTGAGGAATTACGAATGAAAATCTGCATATCGAAGGAGAGCCCGTTGTGTGTGAAAATCGCGAGAAACGAATCAGAATTGTTAAAATTGTTCGATATATTTCGATCACTCGTCGACGCTGTGGAAGGAGAAAAAAAATCTGAGGACGCTGCGCGGACGCGATTCTACCTACCCCCCGTATTCAATCCAAGCCCAGGTCCCGCCCCGCGACGCAATATACGATATTTTTCTTAAAGTTAAATATCTCACACACTGTACGTACAACGCAATCGCAAGCCGCGGCCCATCGCGAACGCGAATTTTACCTAGCCCTACCTATTCCCTATATTTATCCAAAGAAATTTCACCCCTCGACGATCGATCGCGAATCGATTACATCATTCACACGTAACGCGCACGGAGGTGCACATCCCGCTCTAAAAGATTCATTCGATCCATCATTCATTGTCGTGGTATCTCGTTCGGAAGAACTTACTTTTTTTTTCAAAAACTCCTGTTGGGAAGAGAACGTACATTGTTGGTTAAACATCCTATTTCCCTGTCTTTGTATTTCTACATACTTGAATTTTTCAAAACTTTTGAAATTTTCTTTTACTCTTTTTTTTTGTTTGCTGGAAACTGAATCGCACGGATACGATTCTTTGTGCGAACGTTGATGAGGAATATGGGCGTATTTTTTTTTCTTCCAATGTTGAAAATTTAGCGGAAAATTAGCATGAAACTACAACGGTAAAACCCAGGGCTTAATCGCCGCAGAGATTAAAGGTGGAATCGGAAATATCGGACCATAATTATCGGTCGCCAAGGATGATAAAGCGATGGGTGTACCGTTTCTATTATCTTGGATCAGCAACGGGAAAGATTTGTAGAGTTTCTTTTTTTTTATCCTTTCTGAAACTCGAAAATTGGTAAAGAAGACAAAGAGAGATAAGTCTGGATGTAAATCGTTGTGCAGGAATCAAGACGAAGGAATACCTCCGTTGCTGATCACATAATTTGATCAGCTAAATTATTTACAAATAACATAGGATAACGATGATTGGTACCGCCACGCCACCATAAATTTTACGTCGTTTTTTCAACGACGAAAGAGAAATAAAATTACAACGACTGCTCTGCAAGCGCTAGACCATCGCGTGAGCTTGCAAATAGTCGAGGAAATCAAACACGTACGACTCACTCCGTTGCCGGAACCAAGACCGGAAGCTTAGTCGAGGATTTACCCGGACGTCTCTGCCTCCCGGATGAAGGTCGTCGTGGTTTTGTTGGTCCTTCCGAATCACGCCGGGACGGAGATCAACTTCCTGAAGAGAGAGAGAGGGGAAAAAAGAACGAGGAGAACGTTAATTGCGCAGTAATTGTTATCAGATTTTAAGGTACAGAAATTAGCGAATGCGGAAGTATCTCTGATGGATCATGAGAGCAGTCGAAGCCCACCTGGATGAAATGAATAAAATGTTGAGTAAAAATGAAAATTTACCTCGGTCCTCCTGGAGCCTAATCGTCTCACGTGAGCACGATTCATTTTTGCACAAGCACTAGATCACATTTCGCGAACCGAGGATTACGCCTTGGCCACGATTTCTGAAAATAAATAATTTTCCTATACCCTTGGGACGCACAACCTTTTTCGAACATTGTTTACAAGCGGATTAAGTCGACCGAGCGATGTACGCAGTCGCGATGTTTGGCTGTTTTCGAACTGGGAATGACAGAGTGATTCTAATCACCAAATTAAGAGATTAATCGGTCTAGTTTCATGATTTTTAGATGTTCCGATCACTCATCGACGGCTAGACAATGTTATTGTCGAATATTTGGGGGCCGAAACCCTTTTTTAATACGATAAATGATTGATTTAACACCCGCTAAACACACGCGACTTTCCAAGTTTGGCTCGGCGTAGTTCCAAGAAACGTGAGTCGGGCGCCACGAGCGCCACCGAACATTGCCGGACGAGATGCATCGCCATTGGCTCTCTTAATGACCGCCAAACTATGAAACCCCGTGACTCGAATTAAACGATGAAAATTAATAAACTTTCTCCTCGCCACCCGAGAAAAAGAACGGAAATTAATCGCAAATAATTAAGGATGCCGAATAATAGCTGGAGATTACTAATTACACGTTTTACCCTGCTCACTGCTTAGATACCGAAAGAAGACTGACCTAACTGAATATCCGACAGCCGATTTTAATGGCTTAAATGTTTTTAGCATTTCACTTGACGGGTCGCCACCATCTGGACCAAAATCTCACCCTGACGGGATACGAATTAACTACTGGAAATGAAATTCCAGCTGACAACCGTTTAACTGTCATTCAAAATAATAAACACATTTCTGACTGAATTTTATATTGTTAATCGCAGGTAGATAACGCACTTAATAAACCGGAGATCTTCAAACGATCGAAAAGTTATTCAAGATTGATTAAAATCTGACGAGGTATTTGTGCGAACGATCGACGAATAAATTCAGAAAATTATAAATACTTCACTCAGTATTTTTTCTGGGAGTAAACTAAGTTTCTCTACAGGTCTTCATCATGGATTCGGATATTGAACAGATTCACGAACTCATTGTTGATATGAACTATCCAATTACTGTAGCTGACTTGAAAAATCCGACTTCGGAATGTATGTCAAAAATTATGTTGACATTTCTCTCGAGACTTTCGATCGATGGGAAAACGATACAGAGGGTGAGTCGGTTGGTTAGCGGGAGTAAAACTCAGTCGACAGTAGTCAATTACTCAGTCGATTATTTAGCCGAGCAGTTCTAATTAATACTTGTTTATGTCTTCAAGGCTACATTTGAACAAGATCAATATTTATCCTACCCAGAGGTTTACTATGATATCATAAGTTTGATAAATTTGCACACCGTAATGTCAAAAATATGTGATCACATATTTATAAAAGATTTTTTCTTCACCGATATGACTAACCCGGGTACGTATCACCAACTATTCATTAAGAATGATAGCAAGGAAATTTATTCGGTCAATTAATTTGTTTTACCAATACTTTCAATTATAACTACCAGGTGCCAAAAAAGTTCGAAGATTAATTCGGACGCTTCTGAACTTTGATCTATATTATACTAATAAAATGGAAGAACTGATAGAACCTCTAGAGGCAATATTCGGTAGAGTGAATACCGTCGATGATCTAAGAGAGAAAAAGAAGCAAGTTATGGAACTTCGCACGCAGATCGTACTTGAAAATTCCAAGAAACTAGCTTTGAAGGAAAAAGTAAGAAGATGTTCGACTTGTGACACATGATGTATGCGATTATTCTCGTTATTATTTCGTTTTTTTGTAGCTTTTAAAAGAACTAGAAGAGATCAAAAACCGACTGGGTGGAATAGATAAAAAAATTCACTCTCAAGAAAAGAGAGTACAAAATGCCAAGCATGCCTTGCTGACTGTACAACAAGAAAATGGAGAGATCGAACAACAAGTTTCAAAGGTAACAAGAACCATGGAAACCTCTACGAACTGTACAAAAATTTTAGCAACTCATATTTTGGAGTGGATTTTCCTTTACTCCTTTCGAATAAGTTTTTGTAATATAATTTTTTCCCCTCTCAACAGTTGACACAAAGAACAACTGAGATGGAGTCGACGGTTGTGAATTCACCAGAAGAGTACAAAGCTCAACTGACCAATTATCAGCAGGAATATGACTTGAAAACTGAAAACATACGAATAATCGTTGATAAAATTCGAGATAAACGAGAACTCATTGCCCTGGTAGAAAAAGTAACGCAATTTGTAAACCAAGAGTTTCAGAAATTCGGTAAAGTACGAGATGCACGTCTTGAGATTGAGTAAGTGTCGTCTAGCCGAGCAAGCCCTACCACTACTCTATTTATTTCGTTGAACTGATCGGATAATATTTGATTACGCAGATCGCTGCTCAAATTAAAGGGAGAGTTAACAAACCGAATAGACGAAATAAAGTCTACAATGGAGAAGTTAACCAATGATATGGATAACACAAATGATGATGGCCGATGCAATTCAGATAAAATTGATAAACTACACGCTCAATGCGAGGAAAAACTTGCTCCTCTTCGTGAAATGCATGGGATATTCACTGAGTACGTGTCATACACATTTACTTCTTCATCTTTGTCATGCAAATTTCAGGAAGTTGGTAATAATTCTTAACGAATTTCAATAATTATGTCCACAGCCGAATTCGTAATGAACAGGAAAAATTGAAGGAAGTCGAGTTACGGTCTCATCGAATATGTTGTGAGAAAGAACAAGCTAACGAAGTTATTTCAAACGTTGAAAAAGAAACTATTCAATTTCTAAAGGAGTGTCAAGACCTCTACAGAAACGATCTGGAGAAGGTGATCACAGTAATATTAGATTAACATTCATTATTAATAAATCATTAACTCTGTGTATCGTCTGTTTTCAGGAAATCGAGATTCAAAATATTTGGAAATCGAAACACCATAAGAATTAATTCATTAGAATTACTACTAAATTTAGGTAATAGATTTTTGTACTTTTTCTTACCAAATAATTGGGATAAACAGTCCTAGATTCTATATTCATTCATTTGTCGTGTCTAAGTTATTCCAAAGCATTCCGTTCCATACCCCCAGACTTGCGGAGTCACCACTCATCATATGGCAAATAAAGGGTCTCGGATCGATTGCTATAGTTTATTTCAAGAAGCCATATAGTTGTACAGGAATCTACGATTATAAATAATGAATTACAATAGAGAAATTTTCAATGATTATCCATGTTGACACTGTTAAGGATTCAGACGTCACGTCATCAAATCGAATATAGTAACAATATTAAAATTTTGAAATGCTTCTGAGTACGATAAATCCTGAAAAAAATATTACTCTGAAAAGTTCAACACTGATACCGATATAACGGTATAATAAATGCTCACATTTGCCAAACATGGCATTGTAAGGAATATATATGTAACAACTTGTATAGCAATTAACGGTATTGTGTCCACAGCCCTGGTGTAGCACGAAGATCTAAAAGACATTTTATTTAACCATTGATAAGATCTCAGATTGCAGACATGAATCGGAGAATCTAAGAATCTAATCCCGAAGTTAAACTGGTTTTAAGCACACTGGTACAAAATAATAACAACAAAAGGGAGGAATGTAATGAGATTATGTTCTGTATAACGGATACATTATACACGAGTAATATGACACCGATTGATAATCAATTAAGTTTGTATCGTTGGATCATTCAGATGCCAGACATTCCTACCCCAGAAAAGGAATAACATTGGCGGAGATGTCCGAAAATAATTTTACTGTTTATATTTTACATCACTTCTGCCCAAATTATGTCTTTTATAGCTAAAATTACTGACCATATTTCACGTGTCTAACAGTAATCGTTATCTGACACCATGTTATAAAATAATAAACATATAAGTTTTAGTGCCAGCAGTAAATAGAAAAAATGATCAAGAAAAAACAGGCTAATAAATATAATTAAAAAAACCATTCACCTCAAATGAATCAATTTTTCGATCACCTCATTCAATGTGCTCCTGTCGGCCAATATTTACTTGTAAATATACACACGCCGATGGAGTTTAAACTCATTATCGTCATCATCAGCAGGGCCGCGCCACTACGTAAATACTAATTATAATTTATAGGAAGTTTTTCTGTATAGATCAATGTACAATCGACTACAACTTCCAAAAAGTACGGAAGCCGCTGAGAACTCACTGGCTACAAAATTGATTGCAACCGAATGGAGAATAAAATTTTATCTTCCTCTTAACAACATCATCCGATAATGATAGCTACAATTACCAAGGTATATTTATATAAACTCAACAATATTTAATTCAGGCTCTTACACTTGTCAATTGGAATGAACGATTGCGGAGCCTTATTCATGATTATATGGTGTGTGAATGAATACTTACAATTAGGTAGCTTGAAAGCAATTCGATCGGAACTTCCGTCACGAGTAGACGATTTCCTTCTGCGTTCAATAATTGCTTCGATTCGCCCGTAAGGATATTAAATTTTGACTATTGGATTGTTTTGATTATTGACCCTGCAAGTTTATACGGAACTAACTTGAACGGAATTGTTCATCGACTCAGACTCACTGAGGTTCCTTAACGTCAAAGACGTCTCCACATTAATACCTTCTGCAGCCTCAGAAACTTTTACTAATCGTTCACTTTCAAGCAAGACCGTAGTCGGATCTGACATGCTGGGGTTACTTTCCAGGGCTGTAGTATTTTTTTTTCTCATCGAAGAGCCGTTGACAGAACCGTCTACTTCTTGGGAGTCGTTGTTAAGCATGGACCGACTACCCCTTATATTTTCCTTGGACGGTATTTGCGTTCCAAGTTTTTTATCTTTATCAACATTCGTAACGTAACCATTTTTAGATGACTTCCCCTCTTTGTCCTTAGGCTTTTTCCCCAATCCAGGGAAATTTGGAATTTTTGAGGTGCCCTTGGAATCCTTTGGCTGACGCAAGGAGCCGGCACGGCTGGTATCCCCTGTTTCTTGTTCTTCGGTGATAGAAACTAGGTTGCCCTTACCTTCACCCCCTGAATCATCCTTTACAGCCTGAATTGGAATATCATCTGCACAAAAAAAAAGAAAGTGTTTCGCCCCTGTTATTATCCATTCAGTTGTGAAACGTTGAATCAAATATATAAAGAAATATACAAAAAAATCTCTGATAAGCTGATCAAAAATGTAACATGGCTGGAGAAAATGATCTATTTACACTAAAAGCAACGATGCGATTTGATCCAGCACATCAATTCTCATCGAATAGTCACAACTGTTACTTCCTAGGGTACACAGGAGGGAAATATCTTGTGCAACTACCAGTGGAAAATTGTTTTTGGCTTTCTGTTTGCTACCGGCGGGTGACGTGAAAACGAAACATGCCCTTCTTTTCGTATTTCAGATGGCTTTTCATCTCTGTATGATTAACTGTCATGCGATGCAGGCCGAGGGTCCATGCGATTTTATTTACATCTCATGCAGCTATGAATGGTAAAATTACATAGATGTTATGATTAAAATCAATTGTCGACAATGAAGCTGAAATATAGCCCGATTTATTGTTAGAATATGGCTATGGCTGATTGTAAACTAAAGTGCGAGTGGCAGAGCGAGTCTGGAGGTTGGCGCGATGAGCCAGCTGCGACATACATAGTTTGGTGAATGGTTTGATAGTGCGACAGCGTCATATATTAGTAAGTAGTTGATACCATGTATTCGTTGATAAAGCGGCGGTAGAACAAAGGCTGACCGGTCTACTATTGCCTATATACAAATTGACAGACTCTCCGAGAACCTCATCCAGTGTATGTTCTTCCAAAACTCTATAAAGACGAGCACCGGCGCTCATCCTACTCTCACTAGGCGATACACTTCTCTCTTTAGGCTCCTTTCGCAATCTTCTAAGCACGGATTCTTGCGTGCCGATAGAATCGGGCTTCTTCGACTGTTCGTCTTTCTTCTTTTTAGGAGAAGATTTGTTTGGCGAACCTTGATTGCTGTTAATGCTCTCTCGCCTAGAACTGTCCTTGGATGAGGAGGAATTAGCTTTGTTTCGTCCAATTTCCTCCTCATCTGGAGAATTCTGTTGGGAATGTCTCCACGGCCAAGCACGAAGTTTGCTAGTGGATACAGCGGGCTGTTGCTGTTGGACGCTCAAGGTTTGTGGCTCAGCCGATCCGAACAACTCCTCCTCCAGGTCGTCTGATAAGACATACGTGCAACCAATGCACACCCACTCCATTTACTAAATATTACTTTTTAAAGCATTCAACTATCGATACAACTACCATATACATTTATGAACAATTAATGTAACTAGCAGGCACATATTTAAGGGCATTACAAACAATAGGAAAAATGATCTATTGTTAGTTTTAAAGGTATGCCCACACTCATGCTTTTAATTTTATCTTCATTCACATTACTATGAAAGTCTTTTAGTCAATTTCTCAACCACTGTTTCGAAAAGAGGGATGAGAATGTATTTATAGTTAGTAACAGAGACTGTTGACCGATGTATATTCACCGAGATTAATAAACACAGATTAGAAAAAGTGAAAAAATGCACAAAAGCAAAAACTTATTTCCGGATTCACTGGCCTCGGTAATTACCAGGGCAATGATATCGTTTAGCACATCTGCAATATCTCAAAATTGGGTAAACTTAAACACTTATTATCAGACTTAGTTGAGCGCTCACCTGGCAATTTTTTGGTACGAAATGATGCATTGGTAATCATTGACTTAGAAACAGTAACAGTGGCCGTTGCCGGGGACAATGCAACGCTGATGCCCATCGGTCCGTCTCCAGGTTGTCCTAAACGTGAAGAAAGGAAATCAGTATCTTCATTCGCAAGAACTATCTCTGACTCAAGGGTTGAATTGAATTTTCAAATATGTATAAAATCTAAACCATAAATTATTATTTACACTTATCCGAAGACATCAAACTCTTGGGTTTCATTATTATTTCACACGGACGAGTTAGTTTTCCTTACCAGACGAGCCAGAGCTGCTAGAATTTCGAATTGCGTTGGTCACCAGCATCACATCTGGGTATGCTTCAAAACATGCTCTGTTATGGATATCTTCTATTGCTTGACTTCCTACGTACCAACAATTGTTGTACCTGAAACCATTCGCCATCCAATGAGGAATGCTCGATTTATTGCCGCGTAAAAATCTATGAAAACTACAATCGAGTCTTTTACTTACATGGCAAAATAAACAGCGTGGAGAAATTCAAGCAGAAACTGCGCCGATACGGGTATACGTGGTAAAAGTCTTGGAACAAAACTTGAATCACTTCCATAGGACGATCTTTGATGATGACCTGGTTTTGTGAATCCTTGTGTCACGAGTCTGAAATGTAATAATTTATCGCGAGGTTGAACCTTACAATTTCACTCACTGGAATTGTCTGTATTGTGCGAATAACGCTCAAAATAATTAAGCGTTCCCTGTTGCACAGACAATTTTTTAACGAGATAAATCGAGGTGATTTGTATAGGACTCACTTGGTAGCAACTTTGCAGAGCTGTTCAAGAGCCGATTTATCTAGACGACTGAGCTGCTGGTTGTAGACAAAAAGCAATGCTGTCATCACTTTCAATCTATTCTGCGCATTCAAAGCTTCGACTTGTGGTAATGGACCCCAACTGACTAACTTGGTATTACATTCTTCCAAACGACGCAATGCACTTTCCGTTAGAGATGCTGGTGCCAAGCTCATCGGCTATTAAATAAAAAATGTCATTTGAATATCAATCGTGTTTTGCACATATCAAATCAAATATTCTGAAGCATCGGAAACAACCATTTTCTCATAGATATTGGTAACTTGTGGAGTCAAATCCATAAAAATAATCGAAAATACAAGTGACAAAAAATTGATATTGGAGTATATCTTTATATGTTAATATCTGACCTCGTGATAGATTGAAGGCATAGCAAGTGAAGGTAGTCTGAATGAAACTGCTTTGGGCTGCCCAGATTCATCAACAACTTCCAAGTTGTATAGACCAATCAGTAGCGTCTCAACAGTGCGACAACTCTGTAGGTACATATAATGGATATCATTATCAACATTCTAACCAACTATATCAATTGTTATTTTTACGCAAAAAGATATCGGCAGTGAATCACCTAGATCATAAATTTTGACAGCCATTTGTCTAGGTAAACATATAAGAACTCTGGTTCTATATTACATAAGATTGAACTATACTTCAAGAATAAAAAAGCATGCAATTATCAACAATGATAATTATAAAGTGCATGTATGCAATAACGACGCTTGATCTCTTATGTAATTTGGCGTTTATGTGTGAGAAATGAATACAGAAAAACTAATTTCAGCAAGACTTGACATAACAATTTCTCTAATGATCTTTATTTCATATATGATATTTCCATTACCTTTTTATCTCCATGTGCAACAGAGTTCAAATAAATGTACATCAGAGTCGGCAGAAATTGAAGAGTAAATTTTTGCAGTTCAATTTCACGGGATCGATAAAATCCATACAGTTGATTGCAAACTGTATCTACTAGCTGAAAAAATAGGTCTCAAACGTTAGGCTGGCATTGATCTACAGCAATGTTAAAAATTAGATTTTTACTATTATATACCTGACTGTTCTTGCTGCGTTCGTCGAGTACGGCGTAGAGGGCTCGTACGATTTCATTATCTTGCGAGAGAGTGCTAGCAAATGTGTGCAATTCCGTGGGTGATAAATCGGCGCAATCAGCAAGCCATTCGTGAATCAGACTTTCCGTCATTCTTCGTAGCTGTAATGAATTTTCTTTTTTTCGTTTCAATAGTAGTTAATACATGGAGACCCGATGGGACAAGAGATTAAATTTTGTTATCCTTATATGAAAGTGAGCAGTGTGAAAGTAGAATGGTAAAAATGACTGATAAACTTTGAATTAAGTAACCGTCACAATATATTACAATGAACTATTTTATATCACTTGGGATAGGTACAACTATTTTAGGTATGTGTATCACAGAAATTCAACACGCGACATTTGAGATAGTAAAATGATATTTCGATAAATAAATAATAACTGACATGCTACAGCATCGCGTTAATAACTGTCGAACAATTTTTCAATATATACAAAACAAGGATATGTAAAGTTATACTCCTTATTTTCCTGTCACATATCACAACTAGTTGTCACGTATGTATGCACTACAAATTATGACATATCGAATTCTCCCGATGCATGAATCGAACCACGTTGGTCACGAACCTTAGATGTCCCCATCGGGCTTCCGTAGCATGGTTCCACGAGCTTACGCCCTCTCACTGGCCAGACGACCAGTTTTTTGAACTAACAGCACCAGCAACTCCCCTCGAACTTAGGGGTGCATACCGACCACAGTTAATCTGATCATCGATAAATCAACTCTGCATTTCTGCATTTACCTTCTGCGATGCGGGGGAAATATAAGATTATTTTAAATATATGCAGACAATGAATGATTGACTGAAATAACAGAAAAGTTTTCACAGATAATTCAAAAAAATACCCTGAAACATACATAATTAGGAAATTGACAAGAAATAGAAAATCAATGTTAGGGTCAATATCTTGTAGATACAAGAATGGGGCATCGTCCTCTGGAACAATCCTTCTGTAAGAGTAAAAGTTGTATGAATCAATTGGCGACTTTCTGCTTCACGTTCAACAAACTTAAATGATAATTTAATGTTGTGAAGTTTGAATATACATTGCACAGTTACACACGGTTACACCTATAAGTAAAATATTTATTTCTGCAATAAGATCCAATATTTAGGACCATAGTATCAGCAATTAGATCCACCTGAAATGACGCGTTTCCAAACCACCTTAAATGAGGTAGCGTCCCCGGCTCGTTTCGATTTTTTCCCCGAGTGGAACGATCGCCAGAAGCACAGTTCGGAAAATATATATAATAAATTATATATTCTACAAACTGAGCCAAAAGCCCTATGCAAACCACTAGCAGCCCAGCATCCCAAGTCCGGCAAAGTATAATCTACAACATACAAATGGAAAAAACAATAATACAACAGACATTATATATCATAATAAAGAGATGGCAACACATAATAATACACAGTAATCTTAAATTTAGACATGGCATTTGCATTATGAATTACACAGACATAGACGAACATTACATGAATAATAATCTTATGGATATATGGCCAATTAAAACTTGCGCAAGTCAATTCCACATAAAACATGTATGTACGTACATAAAACACGACATAAATAACATAAAACACGAAACAGAACAGACAAATATATAATAGCATAGAATTTATGATAATAATCAATATTTTCAATCATCTTATAACTAAACATGATTATCAAAAATAGTGAATAGCATAGAACAGTAAAAAATATGAATTGTAACGTTACAACTTCTGAAAAGAGGAAAAGCATTTGTTAATTAATTAAATAAACTCGAGACCTGAAACATACAAACGAGTAATAAACATGTAATCGTTATGATAGGTGAAAATTTCACATCAAATTTCTGTAAAGAAAAAACACAATTGTTAATTAATTTGTACGCCATGAAATCTGAAACATACGAACAAGTTTAATAGACACATCATTATTATACAAATAAAGTGAATTTTGCTGCAAATATAAAAAACGATCGATGTTAATAAAATAATTTTAGCTGCCAAAATGTTTGAAACATGATGTACGCCACGAATTCCGCAATCGGAGACGTATTCTTCTGATTCCTGGAACAGAAATTTGAAATGTTATGAACCCTTCGAGACGATGAGGAACCGTCCGATTTTCCACATTTGGTAAGTAAGAAGTGGAACGTATACGAAGTGCTGATTCCTGAAATCAGAAAGCAAACTGAATTAGTAGCCAGAGACAGCCTGTAAAGAACATTTGATTAGTACAATAAAATGAAGGATTTGAAAAAAAAAAAAACTTGAAGAGTTCTCGGAGACTTCGGATTCCTGAAATCAGAAAGCAGACAGTAATATTAGTAGCCAGAGACAGCCTGTAAAAACAACATCCGATTAATATTAAAACTAAGAATCTGGAAGGTAAAAGTGCAACGATGAATTTTTAGCCGATGAATTTTGTGCGATGATTTAGCGGTTGGAATGTATTTTTATGGCCCGAAAAATCTCTATCAATTCCAATTTACTGGATTCAAAATAATTCTTCAAGAATTTAGATTCCTGAAATCAGAAAGCAAACTGCATTAGTAGCCAGAGACAGCCTGCAAAGAACATTTGATTACTACAATAAAATAAAGGATTTGAAAAAAAAAAAAAAAAAAACTTGTAGAGTTCTCCGAGACTTCGGATTCCTGAAATCAGAAAGCAAACTGCAATAGATTAGTAGCCAGAGACAGCCTGTGAACAACATCTGATTAGCAATTACCCTAAAAACTAAAATGCTAAAACCTAACACCTGTAAGGAATTTGAAATTAGTATGAAAACTGAAAATAAAAAATATTGATTAGGAGCTGTAAGAAAATTTTATTAACATTGATAATCTGAAAGGTAAAATTTTGATTGGTATCTTACAAATAATCCCGTGGAAGTCAAGTACCACGCACAAAAAGGTGCGATAATACTTGATTCCTTACAATTTTTCGGTTTTTGGGTTTAAAACGCATGAAGCGTTGACATTTATGTTTTAAGTGCCAAGTCCGCGCGCATACGAGCAGCAGCGACGGAACTTGGGTTTTTATTTTACTTTAAATTCCTGAAAAAAAATCTCTCAGAGTTTTTAAAGCGCCTTGCAAGATGGCAAGTCACGCTAGTTATTGTTTTAAAAATGGCCCAATCGGGCGTACAAGAAATAACATATATCAACAAATAACATGCGATTCCTCGTCCGCGCGCTATGTACCCGCGCGAGCAGCGTCAGACTTGGAATAATTATGCTAATGGAAATCGAAGAAATGCAATTTTTAATCGCATCCTTCTATTCCAATTAACATTGGGGAGTGGAAAGGGGGAAGGTTTGAAAATTTGTGGCGTGGCGGTCGGTGGTCCTCTTCGACGCGACGTCTTCGAGCTCAACGTCCACCTCACTTCCATGCACCACGGCTGGTACGGAGAGCAAGGCGAACGCATTTTGCCCATTCCAAGTGACCGCAAATATTACAGGGAATCAAAAAACTTAATCTAATTTAATTTATTCAGTTGGGAAGGAAAAGTGTCTATCAGATCTCAGCAAAGAGACCTAAAAGACCACATAAAAAGAATTATTTGAAAAATATGGAGTTAAATGTTACATAAAATTGATTAACGGAATTTGATCGGAATTCTACTCAATTGATCACTTGGAATTGCTGTGGACAGAAAAGTTATACACTTCCGATTTCTTGCCTACCCATTTTGTGGAGCCCACATCCCACCCAACGGTTAAAACTATTATTCACATACACACTGCTTATAAATGCCCTCGCGATGCATGAATTTACCTATACCTGCCTTTCACCTATATTTATCCAAGAAATGATTTTACTGACGAAAACCCCAATTCATACTTGCGCCGGCGCACCGAGAATTTCGTCTCACTCACATCTCACATTCATTGCCGTGGTATCTCGTTCAAAAAACTTACTGTTGACCTGTTGTGTGTGTGTAGAAATATAAAGGCTGCCCATGCCCCGGCCGAAGCCGTGATTTATTTAAATTTTGAGAAAAGGTGTGTTTGTTTTCTGGCCGAAATTTAAAAAACATCAATGATCTTTAAATGAATTTAGCAAATTTACTCTTGAGTAAATATCATCAGTAAGAAAATGAGATTAATTAATCTCATATAATATTCATTAAGCAAGAAAAAGTTAAGGGCTGAAAATTGTGTGTAAGGGAAGAAAATTCCTGAAATGATTAGACATCCTGTTATAGTTCTAGTGAATTTACTTATCGGTACCTAAAGACGGGTTCAAGTTTGATCAAAATTGAGTTGAAAGAATTGAAATTTTAAACATGCAAATAGATAAAAAAATATATAGATCAAATTCGAAATTGATTCAGCTGATGGCTGATCATTAAATTGAGACTAAATGAATTCTGACTTTTCGCGGAAGCTATCCAAGTCAATTCCTGATGTACCTGAAAAAGCTGGATCTATGGTAAGGACCATCATTCGCACGACCAAATTTTATTACCAATCAGTGATCAACGCAAGCGAGATCGATCACCGAAAATTATAGAACAATTAGAAAACGCGCGAGTCGATTGAACGACGGTCTGTACCGTTGCCTATGAGCTGCACACTCTTGCACTTGAATTTATCAAAGATGTGATTCATCTGAATAGTTCACATCTAATGAATTAATTGTTAACTGATTTCTCAAATAACTGATTAATTAATAAACTGACTGACACACTAAAACATTCTTTGATTTTTTCACTGACCTCATGTTTGAACTAATAATCGACTGACTGCCCAGTCCATTGATTTTTTGAGTACTTAATTTGAAGAAAAAAGTTTCATATGTTTGACGCTACAGGGTGCAGGTGCGCTATGCTCAACAACAACCAACCCTACAATTACCTGATCTAATAAAATCAAAATCCAGGGTACCGCCACGCCATGTGATAAAAGGGAGAGAGAGGAGGAGAGATATTATAAATTACAACGACTCCAACGCAAGCGTTCACCATCGCGTGAGCTGGCAGAGAAGTCGAGGAACTTTAACTGCGCTCACCATCGCTGCCGGTACCAAAACCGGACCCGAGCTGGTTCCCAAGCTCGGGGGTCTTGGATTTTACCCGGAAGTCTCTGCCTCCCTGATGACTAAAGATGTGTAGTAGGTGTGATGTGATGCTCCCACGAAGAACGATGCTCTAAAATGGCGAAGAAAACAACCATGAATCATGAGAATCAAAAAAAATTGTTAATTCAAAGAAATATATGGTTGTAGAAAATTTCAATTACCGAGATTTTTCACTTTATGTGGATGGTCGATGATCACCTACAGTCGAGGTGACTCCATTACATGTGCAGCATAGATATATCGCATGCAGTAAAAACGATTATCTGCAACAAAAAATTTCAAAAATTTTATAAAGAATTCAAAATTTGTAAAAAATGATATGAAAAATATTTGAATTTCAAACCCACCAATTTTTCCTGAATCTGGTGAATATTGTAGACATCCGGTTGAAACAGCTATATCGGATTCTTTCAGGAAATTCCAATTACAGAGATTTAAATATAAGAGATCCGGTTGAAGTAGCTATCGGATTCTTTCGGAAAATTTCAAACTCGAAGATTTTCCACTTCACGTTTAAGAGTCGACGATTACCCAGCAGGAACATTGTTATCTAAAACTGAATATCAAAACTTTTATTCCAATCAATTCCGTACACGCCAGCAACAAGAATCAAGGAATTCGGAAACAATCAGCCGAAAAACTATCAAATTCCAAACTCACCATTTTTTTTTTCAAAGTCTAGTGCACAGGGATCCGCTTCAAGAAGCTTCGAGATCCTTCTCAGCCGTGTGTTGCAGGCTCCGAGTTCTGTAATGCATAATAAAACGCATATAAATATCGCAGTTGTAAATAAAATCTAAGATGGAATAATAATCGCATGTACCGCGTCCGTATTCACGAGAAAAATCACATCCCGGCATTCTAATTGTTAAGAAACTAACAATGAGCGAAAAATAATATCTTCACCTCTGTTCGGCCACTAATGCGCAGTAAACTGCGAACAAGCTCAAACAAGTATACCGCAATAGTCAACAATTTCGAAAATCAACAATTCAAAACGGAAAAATATTAACCCCAAATCGAGATATCAATGCGACGTGGTAATTGATGTCGCGAAGCAAAAGTTCCAACGCGTGAACGAGTCGTACCGAGTTCAGCCGAAGACACCCGACCGCCAGCGGCACGAAATGCCGCTGCGGAGAAATTTCGAGAAATTAATAAAATCAAATCTCACCAATTCCCATATCAGGAAGAGCGAATATCCGGTACGAATGCTCCCAGATATTTGTAGGCACCGATAGTGCAACTCAAATCGTCCGCGGAGATGTTAGGCTCGCTGCAAGAATTCAAAAATTATTCACAATGGCGACCGGTCTCGACTTGTTGCGTCCCGTATCGCCACTATTAATATGTTTTAATAACGCAATCATACCGTCAGCTAACTCAAGCTGGTTCGAGTGATCCCATCGCTGATCGTCACTTGCTTCAGGATCCGATGTTACTACGTCTGGTTCGGATAAGCAGAGAATTTAGCGAAGATGACGCAAACTTGAAAGTTCATGTTGAAATGGCGACGCCGGGAGAAAACCGGTCGTATTTATACAAGCTCCCCCACTCCATTTAGCGAGCCAATCAGGAGCCGCGTAGCGGCGCGCTGTACCTCCGCGACTTTCGCTGACTTTGATACGACGTATCACTTATTTTTTACGTTCAATTTAGCGGCGTTGCACACATAAAGGGGGAAGGTTTTTCGTTTATTCGTCAGATGATTAAAAATTCGTTCTTTTGCTAGTGCCAGAAGGGATGACCCTAATGGGACATGTCCCGATTCCAGAATCCATTGCTTCGAGGCGGAGTCGAATTTTCAGGGAGTTACAGGGAGGTCCAGCCGACTCGGAGATCCAGGTTGAAATGTCGACGCCGGGAAAAAACCGGCTCTATTTATACCAGCTCTCCCCTTCCAGCGAGCCGAGTAGAGGCGCGCTGCACCTCGCGACTTCCACAGACGTTGATACGGCGTATCGCCATATCATGGCGTTCAATTTAGCGGGTAGGTTCTCCGTCAAATCGTCAGAAGATTCAGGATTCGTTCTTTTGCTAATGCCAGAAGGTATGACCCTCATGGGTCGTGTCCCAAATCACAACTCCTTAATATGAGGTGTGGAGTTCAATTCTGAGCGAGGTATACAGAGGTGTAGACGATTCGAAGGTCCGTGTTGGAATGGCTTTGGCGGACTAGCGCTCGGTATTTATACCAGCTCCCCCTCACCCTAGAGCGAGCCAATCAGTGGCCGCGTGGCGGCGCGCTGCACTTCGCGACTTCTGAGGCCTGATACGGGCCACCGCGATTACGACCGCGTTGAATTCAGCGGCGTTACATATGTGAGTGAGATGAGATTCTTCGATTGATGATTGAGAGACTCAGAATTCGTTGACATCAGGGAGAGTTCAATTTACAGGTGGTTACACGGAGAACCGAACGATTTTTAGGGCCGTAGTATCAGCAATCAGAACCACCTGAAATGACGCGTTTCCAAACCACCTTAAATGAGGTAGCGTCCCCGGCTCGTTTCGATTTTTCCCGGGTGGAACGATCGCCAGAGGCACAGTTTGTAGAATATCTAATAGATTATATATTCTACATCCTGTGCCAAAAGCCCTATGCAAACCACTAGCAGCTCAGCATCCCAATTTCGGCAAAATAGAATCTGGAACATACAATTGGGAAAACAAAATAATATAAGAGACACTTCATATCATAATAAAGAGATGGTAATATACAGTAGTCCTAAATTTAGACATGGCATTTGCATTATGAATTGCACAGATAGATGAACATTGCATGAATAAAAATCTTATGGATATATGGCCAATTAAAACTTGCGCAAGTCAACTACACCCAGAACATGCACGTACATGAAACACTACATAAATAACATGAAACACGAAACACCACAGACAAATACATAAATATCATAATTTACAATCACCTTATAACTACGCATCATTGTCAAAAAATAATCAAGACTAAAATAGTAGAAAATTTTACATAAAATATGCACACAAAATACTACACAAGGTACATAAAACGAGAAAAAGAACAGACAAATATATAATAACATAGAATCTATGATAATAATCAATTTTTACAATCACCTTATAACTAAACATCATTGTCAAAAAATAATCAAGACTAACAGAGTAAAAAATTTCACACAAAACATGCACACAAAATACATACTACATAAAGTACATAAAACAATAAACAGAACAGGCAAATGATAATAACATAGAATCTACGATAATATGATTACGATTTATGAGTAGCAACGTTACGATTTCTGAAAAGAGAAAAAGTATTTGTCAATTAATTAATCAAACTCGAGACCTGGAACATACGAACAAGTGATTAGCATATCAGTATTATATAGAGCGAAATTTTCTGCAAACATAAAAATACGATTGATGTTAATAAAATAATTTTAGCTGCCAAAATGTCTGGATCATAATGCGCGCCACGACTCCGCAATCGGAGATGTATTTTTCTGATTCCTGAAACAGAAATTCAGAATGTTATGAACTCTATGAGGCGATGAGGAACCGTCCAATTCTCCAAATTTGGATATAGAAGTACAAGGGTTACGGAGTGCTGATTCCTGAAATCAGAAAGCAAACCGCATATTAGTAGCCAGAGACAGCCTGTAAAGAACATTTGATTACTACAATAAAATGAAGGATTTGAAAAAAAAAAACTTGAAGAGTTCTCCGAGACTTCGGATTCCTGAAATCAGAAAGCAGACTGTAATATTAGTAGCCAGAGACAGCCTGTAAAAACAACATCCGATTAATATTAAAACTAAGAATCTGAAAGGTAAAAGTGCAACGATGAATTTTTAGCCGATGAATTTTGTGTGATGATTTAGCGGTTGGAATGTATTTTTATGGCCCGAGAAATCTTTGTATCAATTCCAATTTACTGGATTTAAAAAAATTCTTCAAGAATTTAGATTCCTGAAATCAGAAAGCAAACTGGATTAGTAGCCAGAGACAGCCTGCAAAGAACATTTGATTACTACAATAAAATGAAGGATTTGAAAAAAAAAAAAAAAAAAACTTGAAGAGTTCTCCGAGACTTCGGATTCCTGAAATCAGAAAGCAAACTGCAATAGATTAGTAGCCAGAGACAGCCTGTGAACAACATCTGATTAGCAATTACCCTAAAAACTAAAATGCTAAAACCTAACACCTGTAAGGAATTTGAAATTAGTATGAAAACTGAAAATAAAAAATATTGATTAGGAGCTGTAAGAAAATTTTATTAACATTGATAATCTGAAAGGTAAAATGTTGATTAGTATCTTACAAATAATCCCGTGGAAGTCAAGTACCACGCACAAAAAGGTGCGATAATACTTGATTCCTTACAATTTTTCGGTTTTTGGGTTTAAAACGCATGAAGCGTTGACATTTATGTTTTAAGTGCCAAGTCCGCGCGCATACGAGCAGCAGCGACGGAACTTGGGTTTTTATTTTACTTTAAATTCCTGAAAAAAAATCTCTCAGAGTTTTTAAAGCGCCTTGCAAGATGGCAAGTCACGCTAGTTATTGTTTTAAAAATGGCCCAATCGGGCGTACAAGAAATAACATATATCAACAAATAACATGCGATTCCTCGTCCGCGCGCTATGTACCCGCGCGAGCAGCGTCAGACTTGGAATAATTATGCTAATGGAAATCGAAGAAATGCAATTTTTAATCGCATCCTTCTATTCCAATTAACATTGGGGAGTGGAAAGGGGGAAGGTTTGAAAATTTGTGGCGTGGCGGTCGGTGGTCCTCTTCGACGCGACGTCTTCGAGCTCAACGTCCACCTCACTTCCATGCACCACGGCTGGTACGGAGAGCAAAGCGGACGCATTTTGCCCATTCCAAGTGACCGCAAATATTACAGGGAAATGAAGGAAGCAAAAAAACTCAATCTAATTTAATTTATTTAGTTGGGAAGGAAAAGTGTCTATCAGATCTCAGCAAAGAGACCTAATAGACCACATGAAAAGAATTGTAAGAAAAATATCAGGTGAAAGATTGCAAAGAATTAGGGAACGCAATTTGATGAACTCTACTAATTGATCACTTGGAATTGCTGTGGATAGAAAAGTTATACACTTCCGATTTCTTGCCTACCCATATTGTTCAGCCCACATCCCACCCAACGGTTAAAACTATGACTTGCACACTCGCACTCACATACTGCACATACATACCAACTAGAAACCCTTCGCGAAACATGAATTTACCTATACCTGCCTTTCACCTATATTTATCCAAGAAATGATTTTACTGACGAAAACCCCCGATTCATACCAGCGCCGGCGCTCCGACATATTCGGTTCACATTCACATTGTCAAACTTTTGACAACTGACTCTACAGAAAAAAAAAAATAAGAAAAAAGATCTTTTCAAAGTGTAAGTGTGTTTGGGCTGCCCACGCCTCGGCCGAAGCCGTGATTTTGAAGAGGTGTGTGTTCTTTAGGCCGAAATGATTCAAATTTGTATATTTTTAACAAGAAAAAATTAAGGGCTGTGTGTGTAGGGGAAAAAAATTCCCATATGTTTGTACATCTCATTCATACCAATATCACTCATACATATCACATTCATTGCCGTGGTATCTCGTTCAAAGACTCACCATTACCTGTTGTGTGTGAAAATATAGTACGGGCTGCCCATGCCCTGGCAGAAGCCAAAGAATTTATCAAATTTTGAAAAGGTGTGTGTGTTTTTGTAAGCCGAAATTTATATTCAACATTGAAAATCTATGAATAATTTTGGTGACTCGATTTCAATTGATTTTAATTTTTTAATACTGTGATATAATTTCATTGGAATCTTTGAAAAATGAATTCAATCAATTTAATATCTATTTGTACTGACAATGAGAAAAAAAGCTAAGGGCTGAAAGATTTGTGTGTGGGAGGAAAAAATCTTATATGATTAGACATCCTAGCTATTGTTAATCTCAATTTACTTACTTAGTATAAGTACTGAGCGCAGACTTAACAGTTAAAACTAATTAAAACTTAATATATTTATGTTAAAACTAAATAATAATTCGTAAGTTATTTTTTTTATTCCTTAAATATGTGTAGAAGTGTGTATATAATATAGGCTGCCCAAGCCCCGGCTGAAGCCGTAATTAATAAATTTTGAAATGTGTGTATTTTTATCAGTCGAAATTCATCAAACTTTGAAAATCTTGAAATAAATTGAATAACTTGATTCTGATCAATTGAAATACAATTATCTTTTGATAAATCCATTTACGATCGTATTGAAAAATATTATAAGCAAAAGAATGTATTTAATTCTTATTAATTAAGGGCTAAAAATATGTGTGTATGGGATGGGGTTCCTTGTGACTACTTTTTTTTCTCTTAATGCTAACAAAAAATGAAATAGGTAGTGGAGTAATATTTTTCCTTGGTCTGCATTCCATCTCAGAAGAGAAAACATTGTCGAAGATTCTTCTCAATTGAAAAATTTGAAAATCTTAATTTATCTATTAAACTTAATTTATAACTTAATTATTTTCATCCTTAATCTATACCTTAAATATTTTCATACTTAGTCTATACGATGTCCGCGGTAGTTGCTTGATGCTTAATCGGCTACTTAAAATTAACAAGAGAATCAGGGAGAAAAGAAGAGGTTGAAAAATATGTATCTACATATTCATAAGTCGATTACTTTGAATGAAAGAAAATTGAAAATAATTGAAAAGTTTTTTCATTTTCAACATACTAATCACAAAGTTTTAAATTGGTTGAAGCTGCTGAACATACCTGATTCTCATAGAGAAAGTGAAACTATGGTAAAGGACCACCATTCGAACGACTAAATTTTTCCTACCGTTAAGTGATCGACGTAAACGAGATCAATCACCAAAAATTACTACATAATTCAAGAAAACGCGTGGGCCGATCAAACGATGGTCTTTACCGTTGCCTATGAGCTGCACACTCTTGCTTAGAAGATTGGTGGATGATGATGATTCTATTTGAATAGTTTATAATGTAAAAACTATTCGCTAACTGACTAATAGATGCTTATAGATTGACTGACTGAATGATTTTGCAAAAGAATTCTATATCTGTGACTCTACAAAGTGCAGGTGCGCTAAGCTCAACGGCAACAAAACCTGCTATTACCTGAGCTAATAAAATGATTTTAAAATCTAAAAGTACCGCCACGCCACGCGAAATGGGGAAGGGGGTAAACTTATGACTAGTTATAAAATACAACGACCCGATGCCAGCGTTCACCATCGTGTGAGCTGGCAAACAAATCGAGGAAATCTGACTGCTGGGACTCACCCCATCGCTGCCGGTACCAAAACCGGACCCGAGCTGGTTCCCAAGCTCGGGGGTCTTGGATTTTACCCGGAAGTCTCTGCCTCCCTGATGACTAAAGATGTGTAGTAGGTGTGATGTGATGCTCCCACGAAGAACGATGCTCTAAAATTGGCGAGGAAAATAACCATAAATAACGAAAATCAAAAAAATTCGTGAATTCAGAGAAATAAGTGGTTGTATAAAATTTTAAGTACCGAGATTTTTCACTTTATGTGGATGGCGATGATCACCTACAGTCGAGGTGACTCCATTACATGTGCAGCATAGATATATCGCATGCACTAAAAACGATTATCTGCAATAAAAAATTTCAAAAATTTTATAAAAAATTCAAAATTTTTTAAAAATGATATGAAAACTATTCGAATTTCAAACCCACCAATTTTTCCTGAATCTGGTGAATATTATAGAGATCCGGTTGAAATAGCTACATCGGATTCTTTCAGGAAATTCCAATTACAGAGGTTTTTCAACTTTTATACGTTAACGGTCGACGATCGCCAGCAGGAATATTTTTGTCTAAAACTGAACATTAAAACTTTTAATATAATAAATTCCGTACACGCCAGCAACAAGAATCAAGGAATTCGGAAACAATCAGCCGAAAAACTATCAAATTCCAAACTCACAATTTTTTTTTCAAAGTCTAGTGCACAGGGATCCGCTTCAAGAAGCTTCGAGATCCTTCTCAGCCGTGTGTTGCAGGCTCCGAGTTCTGTAATGCATAATAAAACGCATATAAATATCGCAGTTGTAAATAAAATCTAAGATGGAATAATAATCGCATGTACCGCGTTCGTATTCACGAGAAAAATCACATCCCGGCATTCTAATTGTTAAGAAACTAACAATGAGCGAAAAATAATATCTTCACCTCTGTTCGGCCACTAATGCGCAGTAAACTGCGAACAAGCTCAAACAAGTATACCGCAATAGTCAACAATTTCGAAAATCAACAATTCAAAACGGAAAAATATTAACCCCAAATCGAGATATCAATGCGACGTGGTAATTGTTGTCGCGAAGCAAAAGTTTCAACGCGTGAACGAGTCGTACCGAGTCCAGCCGAAGACACCCGACCGCCAGCGGCACGAAATGCCGCTGCGGAGAAATTTCGAGAAATTAATAAAATCAAATCTCACCAATTCCCATATCAGGAAGAGCGAATATCCGGTACGAATGCTCCCAGATATTTGTAGACACCGATAGTGCAACTCAAATCGTCCGCGAAGATGTTGGGCTCGCTGCAAGAATTCAAAAATTATTCACAATGGCGACCGGTCTCGACTTGTTGCGTCCCGTATCGCCACTATTAATATGTTTTAATAACGCAATCGTACCGTCAGCTAACTCAAGCTGGTTCGAGTGATCCCATCGCTGATCGTCACTTGCTTCAGGATCCGATGTTACTACGTCTGGTTCGGATAAGCAGAGAATTTGGCGAAGATGACGCAAACTTGAAGATTCATGTTGAAATGGCGACGCCGGGAGAAAACCGGTCGTATTTATACAAGCTCCCCCACTCCATTTAGCGAGCCAATCAGGAGCCGCGTAGCGGCGCGCTGTACCTCCGCGACTTTCGCTGACTTTGATACGACGTATCACTTATTTTTTACGTTCAATTTAGCGGCGTTGCACACATAAAGGGGAAAGGTTTTTCGTTTATTCGTCAGATGATTAAAAATTCGTTCTTTTGCTAGTGCCAGAAGGGATGACCCTAATGGGTCATGTCCCGATTCCAGAATCCATTGCTCCGAGGCGGAGTCGAATTTTCAGGGAGTTACAGGGAGGTCCAGCCGACTCGGAGATCCAGGTTGAAATGACGACGCCGGCAAAAAACCGGCTCTATTTATACCAGCTCTCCCCTTCCAGCGAGCCGAGTAGAGGCGCGCTGCACCTCGCGACTTCCACAGACGTTGATACGGCGTATCGCCATATCATGGCGTTCAATTCAGCGGGTAGGTTCTCCGACAAATCGTCAGAATATTCAGGATTCGTTCTTTTGCTAATGCCAGAAGGTATGACCCTAATGGGTCATCTCCCGAATTCAGAATCCATTGCTCTGAGGCGGAGTCGATCTTTTAGTGAGTTACAGGGAGATCCTGCCGACTCCAAGATCCAGGTACATATGACGACGCCGGGAAAAAACCGGCTCTATTTATACCAGCTCTCCCCTTCCAGCGAGCCGAGTAGAGGCGCGCTGCACCTCGCGACTTCCACAGACGTTGATACGGCGTATCGCCATATCATGGCGTTCAATTCAGCGGGTAGGTTCTCCGACAAATCGTCAGAATATTCAGGATTCGTTCTTTTGCTAATGCCAGAAGGTATGACCCTAATGGGTCATGTCCCAAAACCAGAGTCCATTGCTCCGAGGTGGGGTCGAATTCCCAGGGAGTCCAGCCGACTCGAAGATCCACGTTGAAATGACGTTGCCGGGAAAAATCGGTCCTATTTATACGAGCTCCCCCGCACCTACACGCGAACCAATCAGAGGCCGCGTAGCGGCGCGCAGCACCTCGCGACTTCCACCGACTTTGATACAAGGTATCACAATTTGTATACGCTTGATTCAGCGGCGTTACACATGCAAATGAGGTGGGATTTTTTGCCGGTTATTTCGACTTTCAGAAATCTTCGATATCTGGTACAGCGTGGGTACAATTAAATTTACAAGTTACGTGGAGATCGACTAGAAGATTCAAAGTTTACAAGCAAATGGCGACGAGCGCCAGCGCTCTGTGAGGGCATGAAGGAATTCCTCCACGACCGCCTTGCGGTTTTGAACTAACAAGTTTGGATCTGCTTGCTCCATGTTTCTCGCCACCTGATGTTCGTTGACGCTGTTGATGATCGCCAGTTTATTTCTAATAATTGTATTTTAGTTGAACATTATTCCGAGAAAATCCATGTAACAATGTAAAAAAATTCAACACAGTGAGAATCGTCATCAATAAATACTGCAATCACGATAAATTGTATAAAACATAGTTAACCTACAAAATGCCCGGTAAAGGCGCGATGAAATCAAAGAAGGGGGCGAATGGTTACAAATTACCCGATCCAATACCTGTCGGAGAAGTTTTAACGGATATGTTAAAAAAGTCATGGATCATCGGGCCTTCTATTGGTGTTGGTGGCTTTGGAGAAATCTACTCGGGTACCTTTAAAAAATAATTCCAAATTCACAGTCACAGCAATTTTGTGAAAATTGTTGTCCGAACACCACATTAAATACAGGAAAATTTTTCTATTCCAGCTGCACCTTACACTGGCGGTGTTCCAAAAGATTATCCAAATGTTATCAAGATTGTAGGTGCCTTATATCGTTTATTTTCTATGATGCTTAACAGTGGTAACCTATTGAGGATATTCTTGTTTCAGGAACCTCATGGAAATGGACCATTGTTTGTTGAAATGCATTTTTATATGCGGAGTGCCAAGGAGAATGACAGTATGTATTCATCTCGTGTAATTCTTCCATTCCCATCTTCCAGTCTATTGACAATGTCGTCCTGTATATTCCAGTCGTATTATGGAAGAAACAGAATAAACTTTCGTTTCTTGGAATGCCAACCTTCATAAGCTCTGGAAGTCACGACTGTCATGATACCAAATACCGATTTGTGGTGATGGAACGTTTTGGAAAAAACTTGTGGGATATATTTCTGGAAAATAATCGCAAGTTTCAACCACACTCTGTTTATAAGATTGCTTTACAAATTGTAAGTAAATCACCTGGCTAGGTGACTCTTGAATGTTAACAAATTTTTACTCAACTGAACTTACATCGCTACAATTGTCTTCAGATCGACGTCTTGGAGTATTTACACTACAAGACATACGTCCATGCCGATATAAAGGGGGCAAATTTGCTGCAAAGCCTGAAGTCCCCGGATCAAATTTATCTAGTAGATTTTGGCCTAGCGTACCATATTAATTCACAGACTGAGTATAAGCCAAATCCAAAAAAAGCTCATAATGGCACAATTGAATATACAAGTAGAGACATGCATATGGGAGGTGAGTGTTGCTTATAACAATTATGATTTTTATCATCATTGAACTCATTTTATTTCTATTTACAGTTCCAACAATGCGAGGCGATTTTGAAATCTTGTCATACAACATGATACAATGGATCTGCGGTTCATTGCCGTGGGAAAAAAATTTAACGAATCCATCAGCGGTGCAGAAACAAAAACAGAGCGCCTTTCAAGACCTGCCCAAATTTTTGAAGGAATGTTTTTCCTCAGTTGTGCCGGAGCCGATTAATAAGTTTATGACATTGTTGAAAAATATGGAATACAACGATACACCGAACTATCAAAAATTTAAAGACATTCTAGTAAAAGGGTTAAAAGACATGGGTCATAAACCAAATGGGAAATTGAATTTGGCCGCGAGCGACAAGACTGCAAAATCAGCAACAACCCCTCAAGCCGGTAAAGCCAAAAAGGTAATGGCAGAAGGAACCAGGAAGAGCCGTCGTCTTCTAGAACTCCTAAGTCCGAATCGTTCACTCAATTCTACTAATGACAGCGATCTTGGTTCCCCGATGAACCAGAAGAAGAGTAACCGAGCTCAGGATAACCCGAGAATCCTTAAGAACATCCCATTCACGGATGACCCGGATTCTGAAGTTGAAGAAAAGCAAACAAAGAAAACTAGAAATAAAAATAACAAAGATGCTGACGTAAAGGTAGCTAGCAAAGATAAGAAAGTGTTGAAGAAAAAAACCAAACACTATGATCCTGATGAAACGATGTCCGACGATCAATCACAGGTAACTATAGAGGAATAGACAGTTTTTGTGAATTATAATTCGATGAAATGCAATTGTTGTTTTACAGGTCTCATTGCTGGGAACCAAATCACGACCCAAAAATGATTTGAAGCGGAAGCAAGCAACGGTCGAACTGGAAAGCTCCATAGATGAAAATAATGACAGTACCAAAGACATGTTCACTGACGACGACGAACCCGCCCAACCTACACCGCCGAAAAGAACTTCAAAATGGCAGGAATGTTCTACAATAAAGAACAGCAGAGTCTTCAAACCTGGAGAGTATAAACGCGAGAACCAGAACAAAATCCAAAAGGCAAAGAAAAGGTAATTTGTATCGAAGGTGAATTTCACTTTTTGATAATGTACGAATTTGTTAACTGATTAATCTGCATGCTATGTAATATGCAACTAAAGTTTGTCTAGTTGGTTCTAATCGTTGGTGATTATCTTCTATGAAGGTAATAAATTAAATGTTGGAGCATGAATGAACGCAAACTACCACTATTAAAAAACGGTCTTAACCATTTTTTTAAACTAAGAAAAAGAAAATACAAACTGCTGGTGGTCTAATTCAATGTATAAATTAAATAACGAATGTGGTTCAACAATCAGAATATCTCTGATTTCAATAAATTGTAATAACACTGATTATGAATAATAAACATTTTATATTTCGCCAAACATAACAGCCTTTAGTATTTCTTTTATCCATACGTCTATCTAGTTGACTAAAAAAATAAAATATTAGTGAGACAAACCACAAATAATTGTACTGATTACCTGCTGCGGTTAAGCGTAATTTTCTTTATTTGTTAATGTTTTTTTATGGAAGTATATACAGGTGGTGAAATTGTGTAGAAATATCACGTATCGACCAAATGTACCTTATACTATTTCCTATGCTTCTGCATTTGAGGGGCACTGATTTTCACTTTCCCAGGTAAGTTTCTCGCTATAACCTCGTCTTTAACAGCCTTTAACAAATCTTTCTCTCGAGGTGTGGTAGCTCTGTCTCGCAGAAACATAGCAACTGCGGTTTTGGAGGCTTTTCCTCTCTTCCCAGTTCCTGGGGTCATTTTTACTTTGAACCTAAACATTGAATCATATATGATCTGCTGCTCATTTGAATCGTCATGATCCCTGTACAGAGAATTAACTCACTTGTAGCTATTGAGAGTATTGTAAGGGGCGACTACTGGTACGGCAAACAGTAATTCATCTTCCGCAACTGGTTTACCGGTCAATTGATCCAGCATGTCCACCTCAGGTGCTGGACCCACGTCTTCCTCTCCGTCTTCCTCGTTATTCGGATTCACTGGCGTTGGTTTCGGCGTAAATGGCGTACCTTTCTTCTTACCCTGTTGCTTTGGTCCCGAAGGATCCTTGTTTTTGTTTCTACGTTTATCCTCCTTTGCGGAACCTGCTGACTACAAAATTAATAAATTACAAATGCTAACAAGTACCCTCATTTAACTTACGCTGTGGGGAGAAAAACTGGCTGAATCATATCAGATCTATGGAGATCCTCACCTTTAATGCCTCCATTAAAAGTCGTCTGTCCTCTTCGTCCTGATCCTTGTACTTCTCTTTAATCTTTTTCAATTTTCCCTTTTGCCCTCTCTTAGGCAAATCCTTGTCTTTTTGCTTGGCTTCCTTTTCATTCTGCTCTTCTTTTGGTGGCTGCTTCTTCTGGTGAGTTATTTTCGGTGCTTTCTTTTCTTGTTTCTTTGTCAACATGACAGGTTTTTCATCTCCTAGGTAAATCACATTCTCTTCATCTTCTTCTTCGTTTTCAGCGCGCGGTTTTGCTGGTGGTATCGCAGTCAGGTGAGGTTTCATTCTGTCGAGCGTTGAACATTCGGAATTTTCTATTTCGAGTGAACAGCATAGTATGATTCGAATTTCAACTTACGTCCCGACCGGCAAATTGATCTTTATCTGCGTATTGGGAAAATGTGGTCCCTCATCCGAGTCACTCTCACTGTCTCCTTCTTTATTTTCACTATTTTTCTCACGATCAGTTACTGCGCTGGCAGCCAATGTGGCAGTCACGTCAGACTCGGTTTCCTGGATTGGATTTAATCGGGTCACCGGATTCGCATCTTCATCTGCAGAGAATGAGTTTGGTTGAAAAATAATTTGTTAATTGATCAACGGTAACTGCGTGCCGACACTCCGCCGATCAAATCAACATCTTTCTCTTTTGGAATCATCTGATTCATACCTTCGTCATTAGAATCACTTTCCAGTTCTATCTCGTGATCCGACATCACAGTTGATTCAGAGATAGCATCCTCTTCTAGAGTGCGAACTTTTCTTTCATCCTTATGTCTTTCTATGGAACTCTCTTCGAGTCGAAACATGAATCCCAACCCCATAATCAGTTGACACGGTGGTAAGTAATTTTTTTTTCCACGTATCATGAATGATCCTGTGGTAAGATATTCACCAGTTGGTGCTGTCTTTGATACCTGGTCGCTGTTCACCCACCAAGCACCAGCCACCACTTTTGCCTCCCATGCAACGCTATTCACGAAAAAATACTGTTTAATACAATAATATTCATCTCATGTTTCAAATCATGAAAGAAATAAGTTATTACCTGTATGAAACAGCCATAGTTCCAGCCTCTGCCAATGTTTTAGGTGGGACCGGCCCGCCTCCAGTATTTTTCACTACAACAGAACTGGCACCGGTGAGATCGGCGTGGACATAGACATCTCCTGGTCGAAGGTATCTTTTCACAATGACCTCATTCTGCTGCTGATCTCTACCACCGATAACTGAAATAGTATATGGGGCATGCCAGGTGAAACGGGCTAAGCCTTCCCAAATATTTTTCGAACTTGAAGCTTTTTCGACGTCTTGAAGGACGTTTTTTTGGTCAAATTTTTTATTATTGAACCTATGAATTTTACTAAGGATGAACATATTTGGATATATTTCTTGGAAATTTTTTTCAGTAAAATTAAAAATTGCCAAGCCAAAAAAACGACAAGTCTATAGTCTTAGATTTTACTCAAAATTCGGGCCGACAATCGATAATCTTTTTTAAATTAGGTTTCTATGGTTTTCTTAGGTGATAAATCTATCTATAAAATTGATCGAGCTTTCGGCAATTTTTTGCATTTCGGACCAGAAAAATGGAGATATCCTGAAGAGAAAAATTCGTAACTCAATTTTTCCAACGAATTTGTGTTCCTGAAGTCAAAATACGTTACAAAAGCGTCCTACGAACTTGATTTTTGGCCGAAAAATCGAAGAAATCCGAGGGATACCCCTTGGAAAATTTTCAAATTTTCAGCAAATTTTTTTATTTTTTAAAATTGATTAAATGATACTTTTCTTGTGTATTTTGACCTCAGGAATCCAAATCTGAAAGAAAAATTGACCTATCTCTAAAATTAACCGAGTTATCGCCAATTTTCAGCTTTTTGAGGTCAAAAATGAAAAATTGATTTTTCAATCTATCTTTATGTAATTTGAGCTGTGGAATCCGAATCTGGAAGAAAAATTGATCTATCTTTAATAACGACCGAGTTATCTCTATTTTTTCGCAATTTTTTGGCATAAATTTGAAGATATCTCGGAGGGAAAAAATCGTAGCTCAAGTTGGACAACGGATTCGTGTTCCTGAGGTCAAAATACATAAGAAAAGTGCCATACGATCAATTAAAAAAAATAAAAATTTTTGGTCAAAATTTGAAAAAATCCAAAGGGGTACCCCTTGGAAAAATCTCGAATTTTGGCCAAAATTTTTTATTTTTTTTAATTGATCGTATGGCACTTTTCTTATGTATTTTGACCTCAGGAACACGAATCCGTCGTTCAAATTGAGCTAAAAAAATTTCCCTTGGAGATATCTCCATTTTTATGCCAAAAAATGCAACAATTTGGCGATAACTCGGTCATTATTGGAAATAGATCAATTTTTCTTCCAGATTCGGATTCCACAGCTCAAATTACATAAAGATAGATTGAAAAATCAATTTTTTATTTTTGACCCCAAAAAGCTGAAAATTGGCCATAACTCGGTCAATTTTGGAGATAGATCGATTTAGCTGTTGGATTTGGATTTCTGAGATCAAATTACATAAGAAACTCCTGAAAAACCCTAAAAAAAAAATATTGATCTTCGACCCTAAAAACGACAAAAATCCAAAAGGGTATCTCCTGGATTACCCTGTGGTGGAGTGTAGTTCATCCAAGAATTATCCAATCGCTATGGACTTACCTAGATAATTTTCTGAGCTGATGAACCAATAAAACTTTTCGAACCAGTAAACCTTCCTGGCCTTGTTGATGCTATGTATAGTTTGTACATCTTTCAGAGCCTGTTTAGTTTTTTTTTCAGCTGACTTTAGAGCTTTCCCTTGTGATTCGATTGTTTTTTGCTGTTTTTTAGCTGCTGACCGTTTTTGATCATAATATCTCGTGGCATTAGCAAACGCAGAATGAGCCAAATCTATGTCGATGATCATTGGCTTCAACTGAACTTCCTGAATTTGATCGTCATCATCGTCGCTGTTTACGTATGGATCACTTAATAGCAAACTGACATGGTTTATTTCCAATTTTAACTGCTTTATAACAGACGCAACTGGATCACCTGCAGCTTGAGCATCTTTCAAGAAAGACTGTATATCCGGCCAAGACATTTGATTGGCTAATGCCCGTCGAATGATCAGGATCACGTTGTCCACCAGAGCTTGATTCCGTGTAATTAGCTCTGCTTTTTGTTTATCTAATTCTTGAGTCTTTTCCAATGACACTAATCTCTGATCGTGATCCTGTCGCACGTTGTCTAATTTTTTCATTGCTTCTCTTTCCTGCTGCAGAGCCTTTAGATCAAGTTTCTGACCCTCTAGCCCGGAGAAAAACTCATCCACCGCAAGATCGAAGGATTCAAATTCCTTGTAAGGAAGATTTTTGTGCTGTTCAAATAGCATGGGATGGAATTCGACACTTGCAAATATGTACGACTCTGTACCATCCTGTGAGGGTCTCAGTTCTTTTTTTTGCGTGATGTAACCCTTGCTAATATTTTTCGTAGCCTCTTGAAAAATGTTCTCAGCGTTCTTTAGAGCTGTGGCAAGCTTTGGGAAATCTGTGGCAGTGTCAAAACCTTTTCCAATTTTACAACCAGCTGGGAAATCCGCCTGTAGTAGAACGTGATCGATAATAGCAGGTCCGAATTCCACGTGTGGATTTAAAATTTTTTTCAAAGGCTCTCCAGGCTTTCCATTCATAATGTACTCCTGGATCTTATCAATGGACGGCATTGTTGTCAAATGCGCACGATCCGATGGATATTTTTCTTTCACTGCAAACCTGATCAAAAATGTAATGAGAACGACGAACTTTTATACTCAATTATATCTACTGATGAGAACTAATTAATGCACTGTATGAATTCATAGAATGAAATTTTTGGAACCCACCTAACTTTTTCTCCTTCAGTGTGAGGTCTCAAAATGTTGAGAATAGTCTTCTGGTAATCAGTGAGAACAATATTACCACGATCGTACAATTCCAAAATAACATGATACGCAGCTTCCCCTGATCCAAATTGTAAATCAACAATTCGATCAACTCCGAGTTGAGTAAGACTCTCGAGGCGTTTGTTCTTGAGATGTTTACGCATCTGCGCATATGAAGAACACATTGTATACTAATTCCTATTGTAAGAATACAGGTGGTTGAATATGATCTGCTTACCTTCATACTGAATCCAGACGGTGCCATATTTTTGGGCCATTCGAAAGCAGTTGTGTGGATTCTGTTTCCTGATTCAAGGAGCAATACAACTTTCTCTTCGCCACGATGTAATCGGATAAGATATGTTCTGTTATCAATATCATATATTTGGTTGACACGCATGCCAACGAGTCTGTGGGTCACAACATTTAATTATAATGACACAGATCATAATGATGATAGTCTCTCTGATACAAATAACCCCAAATAGTATAACCGTACAACCATAGATTTTTGACATTTACCCACCTTTGTAGCTCAGTTGTAGAACATACCAAGTCATACGTGCTGAAACGAGTCTTCATGTTGTACCTTCTTATGCTGAAACTGGACGAAAGAAAAACGTTTTAAGGTGCCTTTTCACCCACGTCGAACTGACGCAAAACATCAGGGTCGAGATCACAAATGGATTCAATTTTCTCTGATCTGGGGGGTAACCTGCAAACGTCATTTGTGCGCGGAGCCACACTTGTCAAAATGAACGAGAGAGACCATCAGATTGCCAACAAATGGAACCTAGCCTCACCATCCCAGATTTATTCCTAATTTTTTTCTGATTATTTCCCATTTTTCCCGATTTATTTTTGATTTTTGAATTAATTATTCAATTACTCCATCTTCCCCGCCGAAAAAGTGACAAGTAGCGCCATTGATTTCAGCTGACCTGCCTTACATCGGAGACGCGTTGACTGATGATTGACTGAAGATTAGTTATCATCAGCCAACGCGTCTCCGTTACCCCCCAGATCAGAGAAAATTGAAAGGATCCGTTTACAATTTCTCATCGAGATAAATTTTAGACTGAAATAAGTAAGTTTGTGCTTCGTCCTTTTGATAAAATTCATACCAATACTGTCTCATAGCCCCCCAACTGTCATGTTGTAATAACATTTTTCTGATTTTTAATGACTTTTAATGAATGAATGAGGAACGGATTGGGTAATATGAGAATATAGGTGAAGAAAGGTGATTTTTCCAAGATTTTCTTTAGTTTTGTACACACCATTTATTCTGGTCTCTCGCAGATGCAAAATAATGACATATACAGTGATAAATGTTCTTAACGGTAAGACTTCTGGTAACGAGCACGGGCTCCTGGTCCACCAAACTTCTTGGGCTCGCAGCGCCTGGGATCAGCAACAAGTAGTGTTCTGTCGTATTGAATAAGCATATCCTTGATCTCCTTTTTACTAGCTTCGTCAACATCTGCAATTAGAAAAGTAAATAATAAATTCCAGAATATAAAAGAGTCTGCACAGAGATTGGATGCATCATTTATGAGATCAGGACAAAGTACTCTAGGAATATTTCAGATGTCTTGCACTCACACTTTTGGTAGTACGATACTAAGGCTTTAGAGATGGCCTGACGGATGGCATAGATCTGTGCAACATGTCCACCACCATTTACTCTAACTCTGATGTCAACGGCAGAAAACTTTTCCTGGAAAAAGAAAAATTAGTTTCACACCGAAATTCATCAAGGATAACGATACTCTAGTCAGTTCTGCTAAAACTCTCAGAGTTCTTATTTGATTTCAGCGACAATCATGTTCGGAATAAGTAAACATCATTGGCGTATTTCTGCATCGATAAGTACACAAGTGTTAACAAAATTTTCAGTACAGTTTGAAGATTGCGTTGATGAGATCAAGATCAAGTATGAAATATGAATGTGCATTGACGAAAAGAAATAATATTTGCTAAATCATACCTTGCCAAGGAGGAGGATTGGCTCCTGAAGTTTATATTGGAGCACTCTCGGCTCAACCATTTCCAATGGGCGTCCATTTACCCTAAGATTGCCACGGCCACGTTTGCAGTATGCAACAGCGGTAGCGCTTTTCTGAAATAATCGAAGTGGGTTTAATTATCAGACTACGGTATAGGATAACTTTAAACCCGGACTGCGACCAAACAAGTCGCCATTTTTAACCGCATGTCCCACGTGAAATGCATCGAAAAACCGTCTCTTACCTTGCGACCGAAGACCTGCACGGAATGGATGGGTTCTTTCTTCGTCTGTAACAGAAAATAATTCAGCGTTTAGACACCATCAACACGAACCTCACTTTATATCAGATAAATAATGACCGCAGGTACAACAAGCACACCTTCTGCATTTTGGAGCGTTCCTCGTGGAAAGGAAGTCGAATGTGAGTCGCAATGGGTCGCCGTCAAAACTACACCACTGTAGTCATCAAATTACTTGATTGAATTCATATAACGAATAATTTTTCGATTGAATTATATTTTCAAGCCTAAATAAATTAAGTTTTCGCTCATCCTTAAAGATGACACCCTGTAATCCTCAATAGGGATAAATTCGTTCAAATAAGTCACTGTATCCTCTACAGCAGTCAACGAATTTTGAATGGCACTTGGGTCGAGATACAACAATGTGCAACAATAGAGTAAAAGCGCTTCACTCGAATGAATCGTTCAAGGGTGTAGGATCGATGGAAAAGTGATGATGGACAAAATACTCCAGATAGATAGTAAAACTTATGATATTAATATTTTATTGATCGTAATTAACGTACTTGATTGCTTATATTAGGTCTACATATGTACTCTGCTTTGCGGTGGCTCTGTCTGACAGTAAAATGGATTTTATTTTTTTCAATGGACATGGTGGCTCAGGATTCTTTTTACCTGATTTATTTTTTAGATCGTATAAAGTTAGTATCGTCTACGGATGTATGGAAATGAGTCTTAAGAACTAAAGGGAAAATAAGTGTGATACACAATTTATCGATAACGCAAAAACTTGGCGATTTTCAGACATTTTCCATACCTAACACTAGAGGCTAATACCAGATAGGATCTTTTGAGCAGTCGATGGTTTAACCAATGATAATCCTGTACTTTTGCTATAACTAATCTTAGATACCTCATAAGAAACGTCGTAGAAACAACTCTATGCATCGATTTCGGATGACCCATCACCTTGTAGGGCTTGTCTTCGTGAATATGCTCGATCAGCTTTGGGATCGCATACTCCAATATTGACATCAGTTGGATAGGCGGATACAAGTTATTGACTTGTCATTATTTTTCTGATTTTTCACTTTTTACCTTCACATCAGTTTTTTTAATGCCGTCTTTATCCTCGCCTTCTTTCTCATTGGCTTCTCTTTCCCTTTCCTTCTCTTTGTTGTGCAGCTTCTTTTCAGAATTGCGGAACCGGTCGTAACGAGAGTCTTCGTCGTCGCTCGATTTAGCGCTTGGTTCCACCTCTTGCAAAATATCACCTAAATCTTTATCAACGTCATCCCAAATTTTGTCTGTACTGTCACCTCGGTAATCATCTTCGTCGTCTTCCTCACCTGCTGCGTTCTTTCCAACGGCTTTAACTGCTTTTTCGCCCTCCGTAGAACTCCTGTGATCGGTTTTCACCCCCTCAGAACCTGTTACACTAGTGGTAGCTGTTGTATTAGCACTGGTGACCGTTGGGGCCGGAGGACTGGCAAGTTCAGTTTTTACCCCTTCCGTGGCTGTCGTCGTGTTCGAAGTTAAACTGACATTAACAGAGGAAGTTTGAAGGTGAATACGCTCCGCCTGACGCCGTAACGCCTTGTCGTCGTTATCGCGAACGTACCTGAACATAATTACATTTACATGAGGATACCGTCCAATTTTGATCGGCTGAAATTTTCAACTTCGACTGCAATCGAATGAACGAGTTACACTTGTCTCAGAAGTTGTTCATAAACGGCTAACGAGAGTCAAATATCATTCTAGATCAAAAGAGATTCTGAATTACGTCATTTCTTTTTTCTTCTTACTTCAATTTTCATTGCAATCAAAAGTCATAGTACGCGCCCAAGCCTTATTAATTTTATTTGTTCAACAGTAACATTTTTAACAACTCACGATTTCACTCTGTCTATAGCTCAAATAATTATAGGCATGTATCTGTCTGTTTTATATTTAGATATAATATTTTCGAAATAGAAATAATTAAAGAAACTGTGAGGAATACCGCTTTAAGTGACTGCGAGTCGAGCAATGTAGAGCGACAGCTTGCTCCAGGTTGTCGCTACGTGGTAAGTGCACTTTGCACAATTCACAGAATTGAACTTCGACACGTTTTATGTATTCCGCTCCGACTTTGATCATCTGCTTGTTCTTGGCTTTCTTTTCGCCTTCTACCGGCGTCTCGCCATCCGGTTTTTCTTTTTTCTTCTTTTCGGCCGTCTCCTCGTTCTCTTCGGCTGTTCAAGTTAAGGGTTAGTAGAAAAATATACTCCGGTCACGACTGGGAAACCTTCGACCTTGAAATTCTTACCGTCCACATCGCCCACCGAATCCAGCGTCATGAAATTATCCAAGTTAACTTCCTTGTCGTCGTCGTCAGGACCGCTGGATTCCGCCTCTCCCTCTGCACCGTCGACTGCCCCATTGCCTATTCTATCTTCTAAAGCGCTTTTCCGCTGAAAGAAACACAATATTTCAACAAAGGAACCAATGAGACGAAAAGCGAAGATGAACAGTTATTCAACGATACCTTGATGTGATCCAGGGTGCATACGTGACTTTCATAAAGCATAGGTGATCGGAATTGGATCTTACAGACTCGGCAGAACGGTGTCAGGAATCGTTTCATTTGACGATGAGATTCTGAAAGCTGATGAACAGCTTTGAGGGATCGATAATTCAGCTTGCAGATGGGACAGAACATCGTCCTCGAGGGTAAGGTGCCACGCTGCGCATCCCTTGCCTCCACATTTCTTTGATCTCTTCGTTGAATGACTCGCATACGCGCAAGCGTTGCCTTGTGTCTGGCAGCGACGCGTCTCATCGCAGCGTTATGTCGCCCGGAGTAGAGGTGAAGTGAATATTCCTTAAAAGTAACACTGCGGTGTGCGCAGTGCGGACAGTTCAGCTTGATGAACCGCCTTCCATCGGCACGTCGGACTGCTTCATCTGTCGCAGCCCCTCGAGCGTGCGCCTCTTTGTCTTCCTCATCTATTTCTTCGTCCTCCGCTTCGTCTGGCTCCTCCTGCTTTAATGGATAGAGAATAAAATAAGTCTTGAGAACTCATGCAACGTTTTCCAGATTAAGTAATGTACAAAACGTTACGAATTACCCGATGCTTTTCGTCATCTTCTTCCTCCTTTTCCCTATCTTCTTTATCTTCGTCTTCGGTATCTGGTCTCTCTCGATCCCTCTCCTGTTTTTCTTTCTTTCTCTTCTCCTCTTTTTTCTTCTTTTCCTCATCTTCTTCCTCGTCATGCTCTGGATTCTGGATAAGAAATTGAAACATAGGAGCATCGACAATGATGACAAGAAATTGAGAAAAGTCTGGCGGTAAGTTGGCAGAAAAGAAGGATTTTAACATCGTTAACATCTTGCCTTTTCATCGTCGTCCCAGTTGTTCTTATCATCTTCGTCCTCATCGTCGTCAGAAAATGCAGCATTGATAACTTTGGCCATTTCTCTGTCCTTGTCCTTAACGCTGGAGCTGACCGACGAATCCTTTTTACCTCCCGCAATCCTAGTAGTACCGCTACTATTGGCACAGCAATGTTTCATTGTCATTTATATAACTTTCTTTTTCTCATATTTACTTTTTGATATATTTATATATTTTTCTCTCTGCCTTTTTGCATGCTCAATTATTAAAACATATTCATTTCAGCTGCATGACGGCATACATCGCGATCATATGCTTTTCTCTTTCGTTTCTCCGAATCCCCATCTTCTCTCGTGTTTCTATTTATCTTTATTTTATTTATTTGATTTTTTCTAACTGAACCGTCTCACGCCGCGTGTTCGTTCTACGTGGTATGAACACAATAAAATCAGAGATAGGATAGAATTTCGTAAGAGTAACATTTGTCGATCAAATAGAAACGGTTGGTTCATGTTGCGAAAAAGGAGCAGCTATGTATATCACGTTGCATAGATATACTCATTGGAAATTCATTTCATGTCTATTACGACTCTGTGAAACGGGCATGTAAAATAGATTCGGCTCTCCTCCGACATTCAATCTCTTTCTGCTCCTGTATCGATACGTTTTTTTTTTGTTCTAAATTCTATAATATCTATCAGCATCGTCAGATCTCGAATCACCGACGCAGTTCTTAGACACCCTGCTGTTGTTTACTAGGAAGGACGTAGTAGAGTGGTCGATAAATGATTGGCTTTATTTACCTCCTTCGTATCTTGGTCGAGGCAACACGAACCCGTTGAATGTAGTCTCGAGACCTCGACGTCATCAACTTGCGACGGTAGTCAAGATAATGCAGGGTACGTTTGCGAGCCGAGACCGCATCGGATCGAGAACTGAGACGTTGAAATCCTCTGCCACCCCGAGTCGAAATGCGTCCCCTGTAGCTGCCGGTCTGATGTGATATTCGACCACGACTTGGCGTTGTGTATCTTGGTACTGAAGGGGGTGGCATCTGGCTCTTACGAGTGGGTGGAGGAGGCGCGTACCCCCGCGAGGCTGAGTGGCGATCTTCGGATCGGTGATAAGTGGAAGGTCGCTCGCTTGGTCTCTTGTTGCTGTCGTCGTAAACACTTGACGACGAGGATCTCTTGTTGTCATCATAACTTGGGGCAGCGGACGAGCCACCGTACGACGAAGAATACCTCTGGGAACTGCTACCGCTACCACCTCCCTGCCAAACGAAATTCAATTGTGCTCCACTTCTCTGCCATTCTGCTTTCTTTCCTATCATTCTCTCGTCTTTATTCTGTATTAGTTTTTTTTTCTATTGTTTTTTAAATCTTTAGCAACCGTTGGGCGCACGTGTTTGTGCGTTGAATTCTCTCCGTTACAGTTTTATTATGATACTCCAATCTCTGGGTCTTACCATTTTTTGATCTCACATTGTCATGTCAACTTTTGTACCCGTCGTCCATCAACCATTAAAAAATGGTTTGTTAGACATCTACTTCGTTATTAGCCTTACCATCTCGATCGATCATAATTACTTCCGTCTCTAGGTAATAATCTTCAGTGATTAATACGATATCTATTTCTGAGACAACACAGCGTCACTGTTTCCCGCTAAGCCTGACTAGTAGCTATTTAATAGGTGATAAATATTTCCATTTTCCTTCAGTCTTGAGATTATATTGACCAGGCACAGCGATTCCGTCTCACATCTATGCCTCGCAGCGATAGACCTTTCCAATCATAAACATGGTTATAATACAGATGACTGGCATTAATCGTCATGGATTTTCTTCGGGCGATCTGAAGTTGAAAGTCTTCACTCGCCAAGGTCCAAGTTTTCGACGGGCTCGAGCAGTGATAGCAAAATGACATATGTGAGATATCACTTCCAACATAAATTTACGTTCATTTCTCGCAACGGAGCATGAGAAGATTCAACTTTTCAATGATCCATCAGACTGACAGAGGAAGTGTATTCAGTTGCTCTTTGTTGCTTCATCTTTACATACTTGGTACACAAAACCTTCTGATTGGAAAGGTCTATGTATAGACTATAGAGTTGGAGGGCAAGTGATACACCGAACTCAACGGCCAACAGAATCTGACATAATTTGAAAAAATGATGCTCGTCCTGAGTATATTCGTTATGCATCGATCTTTGATTAATTTCCTGTCATCCATTATGCATTGACGTTGTTAGCTTATTACTCAATATACTAACTGATTTTTTTTTTTTTTTGGCTCGCCAATTGATCGAAGTTGGAAAGCATCCGAAGCCACGGCATTGCCTCAATGTGGGATACGATTGGTGTTACTTGAAAGCGTTTACATTTTTTTTAAGTATCTAGTCATGTGGATAATAATGGGACTGTCATTAGGCAGTTCACTTTTCAATGCATTGAAGCCGTAGATTATCATGATTCGTAAGATGATCAGGTGGATACATAGCATCGTTTAATTTTTGTTGATTTGCCGCATTCTGCGAGCAATCTCCCAATATAAAAACAATTCACATTCGAGCAGCCGTTGGCTCGTCGCTTGAAAGGAAAGCACCAGTACTAATAAGTCTTTGCTTAATTTGATAGCCTCATTATTGGCTGAGTGCACTAAGCTACAGGATTCTTGTTGCTCTGGTTGAAAGTTACTAGTCTAAGAAATTTGCGAGTCAAAAATAATCAATGCAAAGTCTCTTGGAGAGTATCAAATGGAAAGAAAAAAAGCTGTACTTTCGATCAGTGGATTTCAAATGAAGAAACTATTCTTAATTATTTTCTGTGAAACTTGCAAGTGCACTCAAGCCCAATCATTTGCTAAATCATCTAATCGATCTAACTTTTTCCTAGAATAAATAACATACCTGGTAAGAGTCAGTTCTCAATCTTTTGCGGGCTGATTCACTCGAGGATCTGTGTTCATCTCGACCAGAATATGAATCCTGTTTGATAGGATAACATGTGATAATCAGAAACGTAGGGAACATTGAAAAAGTCACAAGATCTAGAACGCATAGTTAAAAACATTCCAATTGATGCTACTAACCCTGCTGCTACGCTTGTAAGAATTGGAATTGTCACCTCTTCCTCCACGACTTGAATAACGCTCAGAACCTCCTCCTGCCGAATTGGCAAACACGAAATAACCAGTAAATAAAATTGAAATGTAAGTACAACGTAAATTTGTCTCATTATAATTACCTGAGGTATATTTTGAGCGCGAATCATAGCTCGGTGTGGAATAATTGAACCTTCCACGAGACGCAGAATAACCTCCACCACCTCGGCTTCCCATTGTCGTGGTTGAACCTCCACTCCATTCCCCTCCACCTCCACGTCCTCGATAAGAACTGCCACCACGTGAACTAAAGCCTCTTCCCCTAGAGCTCATACTTGAGCTGTTGAAATAAATGAAATTTACCCTAGATAAATATAATCCACAAAATGTAATTGACCAGAAGCAAACACTCCACAATCCAACAGTGAGCTATTGATCAGTGAGCTGAATAGGCAAGAAATTGGCACAAATTTTATTCTGAGTCGAGATTTCATCTTCTTAGCATTAAAATGACTAACCTGTATTTGTTGTACCCATAACTCATGATTACAGCTAACTGACGATGTCACGAAAGAGTCTAAGGATAAAATAGTAGAAATGTTACACAACGCATTGTGGCTACTTAAAAGTGAAATATCTCATGTGCTCTCATGGTTTAGTCGATTGATTCGATTATGTGAACTTGAACAAAATCTTAGCCTAAACTATTGTAGGATTATTTTGATTCATCAAGATGCAGAGTGTAATTTTGCTGAGTGCATTTCTAAGAGCTACTCTCCATCTCCTTTGACAGCATGATCTTCTGATTTGAATCAGACTGATTGCTGGTTATCAGAAAGATGATAAACTGGATTTTGCACCACATTGCTACAGAGAAATCGATAGCGTATGTATTACGCGTACATTACCATCCCATTCATCAGATTAATGATGTGCGAAATTCATTCATACCTTAACGAGTAATTGGCCGTAAAACGTGTGTCAGAAATAAGCTTACCGAGTAATTTAGGATATCTTGAACTCTGGCACGGATTGATCTGTATAAAACTACAAACTCTTAATTCATGTACCTAATAACTATTGATAAGAAATTATTCTGCGCCAACGATAGACGTAAAATGGCTACGCCAAGAAGCTGGATGCGGCGTCGGAAGTTCGGGCTGGTTCATCAGTCATCAGCATTTTGGTACAAGAAACCACGGATTTGGAACCGGAAGTATCGACACACACGTTTCTGTTCGTTGCTCTTTTGTCCCGGCTGCCGGCTTTTTTTTTCTAATTTGGCGCTCTTTTTGACCTTGGATGACTCTACTTTGCACAAATAACTCTATTTATTATTCCTTTATTAATCAATGAAAGAAACAAAGAATTCTACTGCGTCAGGCATTCCATTGAAGTTCAAATTCTATTTTAAAGCTCTGTGAACTTTTGTTTTATACTTTACTGCAAGACTCCAATCTATTTCCAGAGTGTTCGAACTCTCTTTGTTGACTAAGGATCATGTATTGTTGCTGTAAGAGTTGTGAAAGATGGAAAAGTTTTTATAAAACTCCAAAATATTTCCTGCACACATAGATACACAGTTAACATGGATGTATATTCATCACAAATCAAATTTCTCCTATCGAAAGTCATTGCACATTGGGGTCTTACATTGAGAAAAAGTGCGTGGTAAGCGTACCTATTTTTTTTTTTTGAAATAGAGTGTATTGAATCAATTCTTTATTTGTTCATTACGAAACAATCAGTTCTTCATGTATTTTGTAAATCCAGTATGTAAGTACTAATTGAGTGTGAACCATCATCAGTCGTATTTGTAAATCAAATCTAAAACGGTGAGCTGGGTCATCGATCATCGGACGAAAGTTCAGTTCAAACGATCATAATTTTGTGAGCTGTTGAGCGTTGAAGATAGCACACAGAGAAGTTGATGAGACAAGGGGTCTTCTTTCATTACGTATGAATTTTTTATTTTTCAATTGAACGTCCTCGATAGTATTTAGAATTTGGATTTAAACTGACAGGCAGCGAGCAGCAAAGAAAACTGTTCACAGATTTTTTGGAACAATCACATTCAGCCTAACTTCGTTATTTAGAATATGATCGTCTGGACTAAGCTCAATAATTTTTAGGTGAACAGAGTTAATTGGCAATATTCAATGACAGCGTCTAATTATTAATTGTAATAATCGGTAGTAGCAATTATAATAATGATAATATTAATAGATTTTGCTTATACAAATTTTTAATAAATAGGGCTAGGTAAGTTTCTTAGCTTTCTGGTACAAGGTATCGACGACCTTGCCCATACTATGTAGCGTGTCCAAAGCAATCTCGTAGGTCTTATCTCTCGGAGTATCTTCGAATACGATCAGCACACCTTCACCTTGGTCAAGGACACCTCGTAATTTCTTATCCAAAATCATTTGTGACAGTTTCTTTTCTACTTGAGCCAGTGGCAGCGATATACACGACGCTATGTGACCGACCTGGAATATAATTAATCACACAATTATTAATCACTTTCAACCTTCTAACTTAGCGTAGATAGAAGCTTCAAAAAGTGGTGGTATTAACCTGCACGCGCGAGTAGGGCTCGACGAGACGGCAGAGATTCTGTTCAAGCATAGCGTCGTAAAGGGAGCCGAGATGTGCTCGCACGATCACGTCTTCCTCGAGCTGCTGTCGGTAATCTTTGACAGCTGTTTGAAACTCCGCCAAAGATCGTCTGTGGCTAGCCTCAGCGACAGCCCGCATAGCGTCAAGATCACGTCCGGCATATTTTACTGCAAGTTTTCCAGACATTATCGATTGGACATCCTCTGGGGTGCGCAACATTATTTTTGATAACAGCATGTATTTCAATGCGGTCAGAGCTTTGGGGCATTCCACACTGTCGTATCTGAAATCGATTCAAAAAATATGAACAAGTTGCAAAAAGAAATTTAACAGCGAACAGGAAACACATGGATGTGATTCTCCATAATTCAGGTTTCTATTTAACTTGGTAGTGTCTAGCAAAGTGTAGTAATACCCTTCAAAAGCTTCGTAAAAATAGGAGTAGGCAGTCTTGAAGTCTCGCTCATCAGCGGCGTGAAGAATTCCAGATTGCAGATCTAGAGCAGCTTGCATTTTAGGTGGACAATAAATGGCATTGGCAGTCGTTCTTGCGCTAGTTAACGCAGCTCTGGCTTTAGCCAGATTACTAAGTGCATGGTAAGTTTTACTCTCAAGTAATTGAACTTCGACGAGTAGTTGCTTGTCGTCTAGTTTTTTCAATTCTTTGAGGAGGGCAGATCCAAGCTGGAGGGCCTCGCCAAACATCCCGGTGTCGAAATAAAGGGCCACTAACCGCGCCTCCAAGGATTGCCTCAAAAAAGTTCTTCTTTCTTCTTTTGCCCATTCTATACACTCTTTGCATAATTGTACCTGCGACAAGGAAAAATATTAGGTTATAAAGGTCAGTCATTGACGGAGGATACGAAATGATCGAGAGCTTTGGCGTATGGAAAAAGCAATGATAAAGAACCGATCCATTGTACCTCAATACCGATACCAGCTTCTAGATCCAGGAAGAAATCGACCAAAGATCGAACCAGCTTAGCTGCCTTGGCCTTACTAATGAGGCTAAGGAAGGGTCGGGTTGCCTTGATGAGGTCGGCCAATTCCTTAGCTTTGCCTTCTTTTTTGTAGAGTTCTCCGAGGTGAAGGATACCCTGTTCCTTGACCCTAATATTGTCCTCGTCATCCTCGGCGATCCCGATACTCGGATCTGAGACGATTTCGTTGAGGAGTGAAATCCCCTCGCTCCTATTCGTCATAGAAACTGCTTGGGCACGTTCGAACAGCATTGCACCTGCCATTTCCGAACCAACTTCGTTATTAATGCTAACTTATTGTTTTACGTAGAGGTTTATGACCAAAAATCATAAAACTCGAATGACAAATTTCGGCACACACACGCACGAACCGCTTTCTGTTTGTCAGGCTCACACTGCCTTCTCGATCATTTAATCCACAAGTTCGTGTCATGCTGCTACGTTGGTCAAAACAATGATTCAATGATGATTACGACTTGCGAATCTAGAAGGCTGCACTTTGAAAATTATTTCAAATTTTTTACACGCGTTATAAGAAAAAAAGGAAAAATACCGAGGAAACAATTTACCCATCCAAATCTTCAGCTGTCAGATCAATTATATAATGATAGATTACAGAAAACTTCGAGGCCTTCTCATGTTGCGACATTTCTAAGTCAGTAATATGTAATTACCTGATTGCATGATTGCTGGGCTGTCAATCTGTCATTATGCCGGGAGTCTATATTAGAATTTTGATATCTTGTTCGGCGCTGTAATTTCAAATCTTAATTGCTGAATTCTGACCGACAAACAAATATTTTGGCTGGCATCTCTTTCCTACAAAATTAAATACGACTCGAACGAGACCAGTTACCTAGCAACGCCGGATGTTGAGGAATTGTTCTCTGTTTGTGTATTTCCGCCCGCTAGAATCTATTCGACGCCATTAGTGACGCGGCTCACCACACTTTGGCAACGGTTTTGGGCTTTCGTCCTTTAGTTTTGTGATTTCTCTAGTTATTTTTAGGTGCTAAGTCCTTATAATGAGCGATATAGAGGTGAGATTTATATTCCTTATGATATAACACCTAGTATTTATTAAAAGTAGATAAGGTTGCGACTGAAAGTGAATTATAATTGTTGTTTTGTCGAGTTCTACGACGAGTGCCGTTATTGATTTCTAGCCTCTGTCTTCCAACTTATTTGTTTCATCTCACTGCTTTTCTCAATCTTTGAACTATCTTGTTAGACTTTTTAAAAATTTGTATTCCCATAGAATTGTTGATCCAAGTTTTCACTTAGATAGAGTTCTCCGGTCAACTCCATTCGTTCTAGTAGCATCGAAATTGCGCCGAAATTATACCTATAGTAGTTTATCATGTGCCACGTGCCTACGCCTCGTCCTAGTATAATAAATTGTAATGTGCGTATGTGCGTGCACACATTCGCATATCTATATTTGTTATGTACACGTATATAAACATCAGTTGCATGAGCTATATTAAGATTATCAAACCACCTACACACTAATCTAGTAGCAAGATATTCCAACCCATAACTCCTGCTATTGAAGGCTTCCTCAATTCTCTTATGCCGTTACACAAGCCGGCGTTGAAACTCGAAGAAACTTCTGCTCGCATACACCAATGCATCTCTGTTTGACTTTGTGGAATATCATGTTGACTGATCATTAGTGATTGCAAAATGCGCGTTTATGTAATCTGAATTCTGTGTAACTATTAAAATCATTGAACAATAGCGAAGCGGCAGTCGAAGCGCTAGTCCCAGACGTCCCCGTACAGCAGATGGGGGTCCGAGAGACTCACGATCGAGGTCGAGGTCCCCAAAATCGAGGGAGAGGAAGGAGAGCCACCGTCCAAAACAGGAATATTCAAGGTCGAGGAGCAGGTCGGGGTCCCAAAGACGTAAATCATACCGTAGCAGCAAATATGCAGGAACTGGTCACCGAGGAAGTAGCCGCAGTCGCAGCCGCTCGCCCTATAGGGGTGGGCGCTACTCTCGCAGCAGGTCTCATTCGTACTCGCGATCGCGCTATTCTCGCGAGAGAGACAGGAACATTTACCGATCGCACTCCCGCAGCCCCATGTCTTCAAGACGGCGCCATGTCGGAAACCGGGACAACCCATGCCCCTCCAGATGTCTCGGAGTCTTTGGTCTATCCATCTACACAACTGAGCAGCAGATCCACCACATCTTCTCGAAATACGGGCCGGTGGAGCGGGTGCAGGTCGTCATCGATGCAAAGGTAACGGATAACACTAGTTTGTGGTTCGTTATTCATGTTATTTTATGTTCAGCGCAATGCATTTCTGTGTTTCTATTCGATATCCTCCTTGTTTTTATTTAATTATAATCACTGGAGGGACATTAAGATAGGCCAGAGATTTAGAACATTCGCCTGTGAAGTTTGCGCGATTATGTTAAAGGCATCTGGCTACACCAGTTCATCCCGAACGTTACTTCTGCTTTGGTTAGTTTTTCAGAGTACACAACGTTGTTGCCATTTGTTGGTAGCTATAGGACTATAGGCCAGTGAGAGAGTCCATTCAAGATTTACAAGAATCAAGAATACTCATACTTGGTGGTATTATATGAAGCTTGTAGAAGACGATAAACGTCCCGAGTCCAATTGCCTGATTTACTTTTGTTTTGATTCCGTTTTTATTTTTACATCCTCCACATTTTTGAAGAAAAAAATACAGGTCAATTGGGCTGCGGGTATGCAGCTTGTCTTCTGCAGGCCCCATATAGAAGCAGAAGGAGAATGATTAATGAAGGATGATCGGTTGGTGGCGAATGGACATGTTTCAGACTGGACGGTCGAGAGGCTTTTGCTTCGTTTACTTTGAATCGTCTGAGGACGCCAAAGTTGCCAAGGAACAATGTACAGGAATGGAAATCGACGGTCGAAGGATACGGGTAGATTTTTCTATTACGCAACGAGCACATACGCCAACGCCAGGCATTTATATGGGCAAACCAACCCATTTACACGATAGAAGTTGGGAAGGACCCAGGCGAAGAGAGTAAGTGTTTTTCTCTGCGATGAACAGATGAACCACGAGGAATATTGATTAAAAAATCACGTGCACATCACTGAATAGCTACTGTATTATACAAATTTTGATACTAAATAACAGAGGCAGCGGGTACAGAGGAAGCTACAGGAGGTCACCAAGTCCGTATTATAATAGTAGTAGCCGTCGCCGCTCACGCTACGAACGTTCGAGGTCACGATCCTACTCTCCTCGTAAGTCAGATCTTCAATTTTCTTATCAAATGTAATGTGATTATTATTATTATTATTTATTCGATGTCTATCATCCTCATAAGTCATATCAATAAGGGGTGTCCACAGGGGTTTATAGTCACAACTATTATTTTCTAGTCGCTCGGATAATATTTAAGTCAGCGAATGCCCACCATAGTTTCACAAGCTACTACGAGATAGACCCCAACGAAAGAAATTTGTTCACAACCTTCTCCTGCATTGTTTTTTTTTTTTTTTGTTCAAATCAAAAGGAGGGATCGAGTGATTTCTTTCAGTTTGTCGAAAATCATTAAACTTCATCCTTTTTTTCTCTTCTTACAAGAAGGCCCATTCAACCCACCCATTTCAACGTTCGAAATATCACGTCGATTCGGAATGCTGGCTAGGGGTTTGTAGATTTTTATTTAATGTCAAGAGCTACCGGGGGAGGCTGCGGATGTGAAACTGTTTTATTCGGCGTGGGCACCCTGCGGATTAGTTCATTCCTACCTGGACAGTTTTATGTTTATCGAGGAGTTCGTTTTTTGATTTTTTTCTTTCTGCGCGGTAACCGTTTGTTCACTCAGAACCCAACGGAAAGGCAGCCAGAAATGCGTCCAATGAGGCTAGTGGTAGTATCTAAGTGCGATCATTGACATTAGTCAAACAATCATTGTTTTTGTTGCTTAATGAATTTCAGGTCGATATTAAGTGACGCGAGTGTGACGCGAGAGGCCAGGTGTTGGGAGCCATTTGTGACTTGATCCTTTCACCTCCCTTCTTACCCCTAACTAGACGGGGTCCAAATAATGCAAACGCTACATTCTAACAAATTTATAGCCATTCTCACGTTATTGTAACGATCGATATCTACTTATCCGCTTGTCGCGGTGTGTAGAAACATGAGTTTTAAAAACTAATTAATCAATCCTGCGGTGAGAATGGCTGAAGGAAACCTTATCTCTATGACTTGCCTTTATTTCTTCGATTCTTTTTTCTTTTGTTTCCTTTTTTTTTTACTGAATCGTAGATGTAAGGTTTCTATTACATTATTCGTATGACTATGATATGTAAAGGTTGGAATATAATTTATTCATTCTTGAGTTCGAATTCTATCAGTTCAATGTTTTTATCGAAGTTGTATTCCAGCCATTGGACAATGTACTGCCACATCGTGCAAGTGGTAAAAATGAAATATGTGGTATTCTTAGTGATTTATAATAAATAAATCTGAAAACTAGACATAGATCTCTCTAACACGTTTGTTTGTTTATAAGGTTTTGAATCAAGAGGTATTGGATGATAGAGGGAAGTTTCAAGTTTGACTGAAAAAAATGAAAGTTTTGCAAAGAAAAATTGAAGACAAGATTTACGAAGATCTTTCTCTTGCTCGAATGAATTTCAAGATCCCACGAAGGTCTTTCGCGCTTGTGACAAAGAATATGATCCGAATCCGATTCATTTCCTTCTGAGAAGTCTCAAGCCTAGAAGAGCTGCAAGAGCAGTAGAGCAAGCTTCAAGACAGAATCAGAATCATTGGGCATCAGGCCCCTGGCCAGGGCAGGTCGGTGGTAGTCGGGGGTGAAACTGGCCGAAAAAGTTTACGAAAATAATCAAGAAACACCGAAATTTCTTCATTTTTTTTCCAAAGGGGAAAAGTATAGGCATTTCAAGTTTATACAGATCATATTCTTTATCAGTTGAGTTTGTTTCACAAACGAGATGCACACCAATCGAAGAAACTCATTGAATAAATAAACAAAAATATATACGTATGAATTAAAAACAAAAACAAATTATCCGCTACCTTCCCATCCCTCCACCATCCCAAAACCTCGGACTTCCTCCTATGATCCCTTATAAACTCTGATTTTGTTTAGAATAAGTCAACAGCTATTTCTTAAGCTAGTCAATAAACATTGACTTTCATATCCTAAAATTTGTACCTAAAATGATTTACCTGCCCCACATTATCCACAGAATTTGATCGACTATGTTTAGGCTCCTCATGCCAAACTCTAAAACTGGCAGTAGATTCTGTTGAAACTTCCTGGTCAACTTCAAGGTATCTTATTTAAATCGTTTATTCTGCGAGCCAAATTTACGTAACTGCTGGTAACAAATGTTTGTACATTTCATTGTTTAAAAGTTAGAAAACATGTCCATAAATGGATTAATTTTAACTCAAAGTAACTACTGAGTTGAAGATCGTGGACCCTCGTGCACCGGTGGTGCTCCCTGTACTTCTTGAGTTGCTAAATGGACCAAGAAGAAAGAAAAAGAGTTGTTAGATTATTATTGGCACTAAGAAAGTAAGTAAAATATGAATAGGCTTTGCAATACCCTTGTAAGAATATTCTAAAGCAGTAGCGATTGTTCTCATGTCGCCTTCTATGCTCCTTGCCCAGTTTTCGGCATCACCAATTTCTTTCAGCGCACTGGAAAAACCTTCGACCAGATTGAGCCATGCTTGTGTTTGTTTGGAAAAATTCGTTGCACTGTGCTGCAGTTGTTTAGCTTCTGCGTCCAGTCTCTTCTGGTTTAAATATGCCTGGGCAACACTGAAAGTAAATTACTTGTCAATAATCGCACCGATAAACTACTGTCCAACTCTTATTAATCATGCCATGACTTTTACCCAACGTTTAAGTGATCGACAAGAGCCTGAGTCAAATTGTTTGCTGCTTGCACTGCTTCTTTGCGTTTTTGCTCTAGAAATCGTCAATTCCCTATTACTGATGCGAATTCTACAAAATATTTTACAACAACCTCTGAATCTTCTACTACCTTGCCTCTCCTTTCTGGCACTCTGTTTGCTCTGATGTTCCTTTACGATTGCTGACAACATTTCAGCAGGTATCAGAGCTAAGCATACTTTAATATATTGTGACTATTTCAAATTCCTTCCCACAAATTATTTTTTAACTGCAAATCAAACAGTTGAGACCAAATGTATTTAAAGGGACGATCAGTTTGACATATTTTGACAGATAGTGATACAACACAGGCAACCCCATCTGTAGATAAAACAAATAGCCCTTCGACAAACAAACCTAGCGAGCAGCTTGGTAATCTCTTGCAGCCGAGTCTTGCTACTCAAATGCAGTTTTTGAATCTATGGAATACGAATTGTAGTATGCCAGCTGATATTTGGTGAAAATGTGTATAAAAGTCAGTCAAAAAAAAAATAACCCACAAGATTGTTATCGTACAGTTGGGATAAATATTGATAACACCTGTAGAAGCAAACTTGGTAATTAAATTTGATTCGCGATAAAAATCTTCATTCTCGTGTATCTGAATAACATCGAATATGAACTACGGTGGAAAACACAAATCGGACCGCATAATATATTCATACGTTAGTTAAATATTAACGTGAAGTTACAAATGACGACGGTACAACAATTAACATGAGAATCAACTACGATACCGTGGTTTAAAATTGGATCGGAATGAACCCAATAGTTTGACGTAAGATGTTTTTGCGTGTCGGTAAATCGACGTGTGTAAATAACAATGGTAAAAATTTGAAGTTCAATTCGACATGATGCAACAACAATCCAATACGTGGTTGTCAATCAGCACCGAGTTTCCTCTTGAGTTATAATCAGCCCAGAAGTTATTCCAATTCCTGACAATTGATAAGATTCCAATGGACTCTGGTAATAAATTAGCATCCGTACTTATTTCATGGAGCACATGGTTTCACTGTTCCATTTTATCTACAAGAGAGGCAAATATAACATAGCATAACCCACTGCAACTTATCTTGACCCAACTCTTCACCAAGTGTAATTCAGTAATACACGTATTACTACGCACATAATTTGAACATCATCATGAGGTACCAGGGAATGCTTTTCATCATCGCCACCTTTGTACTGTGTAGTCTCACTCAACATTTGTCTAAGGTAAGTAATAAATCTAGCAGTTCATATGCCACAGTAATCCAATTGTAATCTGTAAATTTGCATGTTTTTGCCACTTCGACATTGCAGACTGACAGTACAGATCTTATTCAAGAACCTGATGATCCGTTGCTTCTGATTTCCACGCTCAGTGGGACATTTATAGGCATTGGTCAGCGATCAGGAAAAATACGCTGGCGTCAAGATGATGGTAAGCACCAACCAAGTCATATATAAAAAAGAAATCTCCTTTTTTTTTTTCGTCAATTGCTCATCTATTTATTTTACAGAACCAGCGGTTAAAGTTCCAGTTGATGTCTCTGAAACTGTCATGTGAGTTTCCATTGTATTTAATTTCTCACAGTGCGATGGGAGCGTCGTATCTGATTATATCGTAATTTCTAGGCCGATGTTTTTACCAGACCCAAAGGATGGGTCCCTGTATGTGTTTGGGGCCGAATCTGAAGCCTTAAAAAAGCTACCATTTACCATCCCGCAGCTAGTGGCGAGTAGTCCGTGCCGAAGCAGTGATGGAATATTGTACACGGGTAGGAAGACCGACACTTGGTTCAGCATCGATCCTCACACAGGAGAGAGGGAACATCTGCTAGGTTTTGACAAAGTGGAACACACCTGTCCTGTCAAAGTCCAAGACGCAGTATTCGTCGGCAGAACCGAATACAATATTATGATGGTTGATAGCAAACAGAAGGACCGAAAATGGAATGTCACTTTTTATGATTACTCAGCTGCTAAAATGAAGCCTGAGGGAACAGACAATTATGGTAATTATCCTTTGAACAACGAATAGTTTTTCCGCATGGTCCAGAACTTTCAGTCTCGATTACTCTAAAACCTATTTTGTTATTCTTATTTTTCTGGTGTCCCTAGAACTCGTACACTTTAGTACCAGTTCCAGTGGTCGGTTAGTGACCTTGGACCGGAGACTGGGTGTAGCATTGTGGGAACTGGATTTGGAAAGTCCAGTTGTTGCTGTGTACACCGTCAATGACGATGGTCTGGTATCTGTACCGTTCACAAGTGTTGCTGACGATACTTTGGACCATTTGCTCAAAAGATTTATTGCCAGACCCAGCGATATTCAATTGTAGTAAGTTTCTTTCTGAACAAAAAAAAAGAAAAAAGAACGCTAATCGCAGTATGAAAATATTCAAACCCAACACAATTATTTGTAGTCCAACGCTGTATGTGGGTGAACATAGGCATGGATTATACGCTTTGCCTTCTCTGGTTGATTCGATGAGTGCTACATTGACTACAAAGGCCGGTCATTTGCTGATAGATGGACCATTGGTGTTACCGGTGAACGCTGATAACGACGCTGACTTGTCAGCAGGGAATAGCATTCCAATAGCTCATATTTCGGATTCTGATAACGACTCCCAGAGCATTCCAGAACAGAAAGGCGTAATCGTATTAGGTATGATAAAATATCGAGTAAAACTTCAGCAAGATTAACGGCGTGATATGCATACATCCTCTTTAAGGTCATTACCAAGTACCGCCCGAATATCAAGTCCAAAATCAGCCATTGCAGATTACGGGGCGATCAGACCCCATAATTCAAAGTAGTCCACCGAATCTTAACGGAACAAAGAAACTAACGGTGGCTGTTCAAACGGAAAATGATACCACCGTTGAGAACAAGGGATTACGCAAGACTGTGGGTTCAGTTTACAACGTCACTAAACTTTGGCTTAATCAACAGGAAAATAAAGGGCTGAAGCTCGCTTTGATAATATTAGTGGGATGTGTAATAGCCATGTTCTGGTATTTGAATGCTCAGTTCAAGGAATTTCAGCAGTTATCCCAGGTAACGTCAGAAGAATGATCCAAGGATTCTCAATCAGTATGGAGCGTGCATTCTAATCGATTACTTTCATCAGGGTTCGCGAGAAAACAGCCGTACAAGCAGCAACGGCAAAGGAGTCAGTAACATCGTACCCGAAGATGTTGGCGAAGGGTCGGTCAGAGTGGGAAAGATCACTTTCAGTATCGAAGAGATTTTGGGAAAGGGGTGCGAAGGCACATTCGTCTACAAGTAAGTGCGACGCATAAAATTAATCCAAAAGTTTTGGCCGCGGCGATGAATTCCAAGTTAAAATTACAGCATTATCACGTAACATTTCCGACACATTATCGCTGCTTTTCAGAGGGGAATTCGACGGTCGTTCGGTCGCGGTGAAGCGCCTGCTACCCGAGTGTTTCACGTTCGCTGACCGAGAGGTAGCACTGCTCAGAGAATCGGACGCTCATCCGAATGTCGTGCGATATTTTTGTACGGAGCAGGACAGGATGTTTCGTTACATTGCTCTGGAGTTGGCGGAAGCTACTTTACAAGATTACGTGGCGGGGAGATATGACGTGGAAAAAATATCTGCCAAAGAGATCTTGCGTCAAGCTACCGCAGGACTCGCGCATCTTCACTTTTTGGACATAGGTATATCGATTCTCGTCATGTTGTGCTTTGAGCTGTCAGAGTGATTGAAAATAATTATCTCAAATCACTGGAACTCGATTAGATCTGGCCGATTTTATCAATCTATCTGACATTTTCGTACCTCTGAAGTAATCTACGATGATAATCTGTGGATAGGAAACTAACCGAATGAATTATTGTAATTTTTACAGTCCACAGAGACATCAAACCCCATAATGTATTGCTTTCCGTACCCGGACCCCGCGGAGAAGTTAGAGCCATGATATCCGACTTTGGCCTCTGTAAAAAACTGCAGCTGGGTCGCATGTCCTTCTCAAGGAGATCTGGTATTACGGGAACAGACGGGTGGATCGCACCCGAGATGCTTAGCGGGGAAAGAACCACCTGCGCGGTCGATATATTCTCGCTTGGTTGCGTTTTCTATTACGTTCTATCCGGCGGAAAACACCCGTTCGGAGACCCTTTGAGGAGACAGTCCAACATATTATGTAATTAAAATTGGCATTCGTCAACCGTTAACAATTCATCACGAAATTATGCAGGCACTATATGGACCCGCTTTTCAATGTAGGTGGGGAGAGCAATCTGACAGCTTTCCAAGGAATTTCTCAAAGCGACAGAGACTTGGCTTTAGTTTTGATCAGAGCAATGATCGCCGACAGCCCAGCTGAACGGCCCCCTGCCATAGCTGTCTACGAACATCCAATTTTTTGGAGTGCTGCACAGATTTTAGGATTTTTCCAGGTATCTGTTGAAAAATCATTAGAACTTCGCTCCGGAAGCACAGTTACCATTATATTGCATTCATTTCTGACAAAGCGATGAAATTTTTCCAGGACGTAAGCGATAGAGTAGAAAAAGATGATCCGGACAGTCCAGCCCTTCGTGCTCTGGAATCCGGAGCGTCTAGAGTAGTTCAAGAAGACTGGCGGTTGCACATAGACGTAGAAGTTGCGACCGATCTTCGAAAGTACAGAAGTTATCGCGGTGAGAGCGTGAGAGATTTACTCCGGGCTCTGAGGAACAAGGTAACGTTGGTCAAGGGTGTAAAGTATTCTTCCGGTATCGATGAGACTCTGTCACCCGATGTGTCTTCTTATCGACTTACAGAAACATCACTACCGGGAATTGACTCCGCAGGCTCAACAAAGCCTGGGAGAAATCCCGGTCGAGTTCACGGGATATTGGCTGTCAAAATTTCCAGCTCTCTTATGTCACGTGTGGTGTGCGATGCAGGATTGTCGCGACGAGCCAACGCTCAGACACTATTACGATTCGAACTTTCGATTCCCCTTCAACTTTGACAGTTCAGACATTCCACAGAAATCAGAATCGGCGTCCGTGCCATCCTGGAGGATACGTGACACCGTCGATTGGAGTCCCAACCGGGGAAGATTTCGGGGGCAGAAAAAAAGGCAAGAGAGGCGAAAGCCGGACGAACCCGTTCCCTGGACGTTACCTCCTGCGAGTTAAGTAATAGGAATTTTAATAATCTGTTGTTAACGACATAGAGTAATTTTCTTTGCAAAAGAAAAAACGTAATCATTGACGAACTAGGTTTAATATTTATAAAAATCAATCGTTGAAATCAAAATTTGTCCGTCTGGGAACCGTCTGATATTTCACGTTCAAAACGTTTGCATTTCAGAAGGGGTAATATAAGAACACATTAAATGTACCAATGAGCAGTGCCAAAATTTCACTACTGAGTACATATATATCTATTTTTTTTTTTTGTTTGTTTAAAAAACCTGAATTCTGAATTGGAAAATCTTCATTCTTCAATAGTGGTTCTTTATTATAAAGTAAATATTAGAAAAAAATCACCAGAATTTCTGTGATCGAGTGTAGTGTATTTTTATACTCATGTTCGTTGTACATTGTATCGTTAGAAAATCATTTACACGTACCATCACCTATGTATACTATGCCAGTTGTTACTGCACAAAGACTATTATCGCATAACAAGCGACAAAGAAAGAAAAGAAGAAAAAAAAATAGAAAACTAATTGTGTAAATTGTACATTTATTCGGTGATGTGTTGTGATAATTTTTGTATGAATTATGAGAGGAATATTCAATCTATGCGACATTAAATTTATTGAACATAATAGTTGGGAGTTGCAATATATATATTTATAAAACAGTCTATAAGTTCAAATGATTAGAAAAGTCGGCGTTTCACAGATAATTTTTAAGGCTCTTGCACAGCATCGAGTGCTGCTTTATCAATGTTTCTCTACAATTTCATCGATTTACACACTCTATTGTGGTTTTTATTGTGACAGGATATTATTGTATAATCATGATTTTATATTCACGACACTGCACAGATATTTTTCATAGCGTGTTTTCATCGACAGAGCAATTCCCGCTCGGGAACACGATTATATTATAGTATACAGAATTCTTAACAAAACTTGCAAATAAGTTTCAGGCATTATTAACTACACAGTTACTTAATAAAGCATAATTTTTAGGAACAGATATTAATTATACTAAGATAATATTTCGTTATCGATACCTACAGTATAAATTTGTAAATAATGAATGGTATACGTATATAAATATATATATATATATATATTGCATTTTACATAAGTCGTGAACTGTATATATATGTATAATTATGAATAATAACAGTCTAAGGTTAAATAACTGCAAATGACTCTTTTTTTCTAGTACGTATGCGGAGTATTAGTCAGTTCATAGTTTGGAAAACAAATACAAGTTTGTATAATACCTATGGGTTTACTTACAAGTTTTAAGGGACATGACTAAGCTGTGGTACGTATAATTGTGATTGCGACTGTGAAAACAAGGTTCTCGAGAACTCATATCGACTTAAGGTAATGTAAAATTTATGTGCATATATACAGTATTGTATCTTAAAATTAGTTCGAGTACCAGTGTTGGAAAAACACGAAATATCGTTAACGAGGCATTGAAGGATTTCCACTCAAAATTTTCACCATGCCTACCATAACTCTTTCCCCAGCCTCTTCAATGGCAGTTACACCTTGCGAGTTACGGATTCTGGGGTTGGCCCCATGTCTCATTAATAGCTCAACGAGTCTAGTGTCACCCGTTCTAGAAGCTAAATGGAGCGGTGTGTCGCTAGAATTGTCTTTGACGTCGACATCGCACTCACCGCTGTGCAAAAGTATCTTGGTAACTACCAGCTGATTATTCAAGCATGCAAAATGTAGCGGGGTTTGCCCCTTTGACTTCGTTTTTACATTGACCTTTGCACCTGCATCTAATAATAACTGAACAAATTCTGAATGGCCAACCGCGCTGGCAACGTGAAGAGCGGTTTGTCCATCGCCGTCGCAACTGTTGATCCCCAATGCAGGCTTTCTCTGATGCTCTTCAGGAATTTCTTCGATCAGACTACACTTTTCACAAGTACACAGCGGATGACACAGCGTTGGAGTTGGTTCAACGGGCTTTTTGTCCGGACCTTCTAACCCAAGATAGTAATAAGCTAATCTCAAATCGCCCTCTGATATGGCGGATAAAAGTCTTTCGACTCTTCTAAGTCTTTCCGTGGGATACTTTGGCTCAAATTGTTTGTCTTCTTCTGCAGATGGGGTCAAAGCTAGCCGATGTGAAGTCAAACGAGGTATTGGATGAAGGTGTCTGCCCGCTGCTACTTCGAGTAGTTTTGAAATGAAGGTGTTGTGCGACAGTGCTATTGGTGTTTGACCTCTTCTGTTCACAATTTTTGGTTGCGCGCCGTGCTCGAGAAGGATATCAACTATACCAGTGTAGCCCCATTTTGCGGAGTAATGCAGCGGAGTGTCTCCATTGCAATTCAGAGCATTCGGATCTACCGGCCACTTGGTATGCTTTGCAAAGAAAAGTACGGCTTTCACGCAAGCTTCGTGACCATTATCAGCAGCTAGATGCAAGATTGTGTTGCCATGAGCGTCGAAAATTGTCGGATCTGCGTTAGCATGCATTAACAGGAGCAGGGTATATAAATGGCCTCGAGCACCAGCACAATGGAGCGGTGTCGTTCCGTCGGCATCTACTTCATTGACATTGCTCCCATGATGTATCAAAAGATCCACCATGTCTGCCTGTCCATATAGGGCAGCGATATGCAACGCCGTTAATCCTCTGTCATCTCTGGAATGAACAGTTGGTAGAGTAACGCAGGTAGTTTTGGCCAAGTTCTTTTCACAGGATTCACAAGTGCATAAGGGATGGCATAGCTTGACATTTGTGGAGACTTTTTCCAGTGTCTTTTTGGAGAGAATTCTTTCCACCTCTGAAGTATCTCCATGCTTGACACGTTCAAAAAAGTAGCCAACCGATATTTGGTCATCCTTATTCACACCTGTTTCATTTTGATCTAGATTTTGCTCAACACCATCCAAGTCATCTGCCTCTGGATAAACAGATCCAATTAGTACTCCAGATCTGACATGCTCAACAGCTGCTTCTAAGGAAGTTATCAAAAAGCCGGCTTCATCGGTTTCGTATTCAGAGTTGGATGAAAATCTGAATTGTTTCATGAAAGCAAGCTGAGCATTCCATGTCGGCAGACCAGCCCTTATTACTGAAAATATGAGAACCGGTAGTAAATCATCCGAAGAAACTGAAATCTCCCCCTGGGATGCAAAACGAACCGCCCGTCTCAAGCAACCAATTTTTCCAAGAACTGTTGCAAATCCATCCAGTCTGGCAAGCTCTAGTTTACCTCGTACAGCATTTCCATACAGATCAGGTCTTACTCCCAGGTCCCGTAATTGTAATTCGTGTAAATTTTTTATAGTTTTATTAAGGCAGGCGTCATCAAACGCGGTATAAGCAGATATTGCCTTTGGTAGTAGATTGCGTAAACCGTGAAGAACATAACTTTCGACAGCTACTTTGATAGTGTGAAGGAAGTGTCTGCTAGCAGCTGTCTTCTCTCTCAGTCTTGAGTCTCTTAAAACAACGCCAAGACTCTTGGCATATAAACCTGCAACGAGATCTCTCTGTGATTGCAAAGGTTCGTCTTCTAATTGTTCGTGTGATTGCTCAAATTCTTTGATGGCAGCATCTACTTCCTCGAGAACTTGTTTGTTCAGTGTTTCTGTCCAGAGAAAGTCCACACATTCCCGGATATTGTTCAGTACAGGTATGGTATCGTGGGAAGTGACGGTACCCTGATCTAAAAGGTGTTCGATACACCATATTCTGTACTTTAGTGAATCATCGGTGTAGTAAGTTTCCTCAAAAAGTATGTGCGCCGTGCAGGGTTTAGCAATATCGTAGTCAACGGTTAATACCCTGTTGCATAATCTCACTTCTTTGCCAGTTAAAGTGCGAAAATGGGAAGTTGGTAATTCTTCGCTGGGCACCAGAATGTGGCCGAGGAAATCATCTTCCAAAAGAGATCCTTTGGAAAAAGTTCCTGATCGAGGAACGCAGAGGATCCACCCTTCGTTAATCGCTTTTTCAAATATATTCGAATACTCTTGCTGCAATTCTTGAAAAAATATATTTTCGTTCAAATCTTCGTCATAGTTTGATTCCATAACTTGTTCGGTCCATGGGTTGAGGGAGTTCGCCAATTTCAAGTTTAAATATCTATCCCTACGACGCCTTCGGGGTAGACGCCAGATGCTTACAGGTACACCGAATAAGTGCAAAAATAAGGTTACTGCACAGCGGCACATCAATAAAATATAATTAATATACGTGTTGGTAACAACTCTAAACGTAGCTTCTTATTCTGCGTCATACTGTAGCTGCGCTGATTGTGATACTTTTTATCATTAAAAATGTGCATTTCCCGACTCGTAAACAGACATTTATCGTACTCTCAATTTCTCACATTTTTTATTATGACATTTATCCTATGTGTCAGTTTTAAAACAACGATAAAGTCCCATCCTCTTTGGGTAAAGTTATCTTCTGATTCAAGGACACTGGTGCTGATTGTTATAAATTATCGCTAACGCCAATAGATGGCAAGAGTTTCAAAAATATCTCTGCAAATGAAAAACAATTGAATCAAAAATGTCAATTCAGTCATTTATTATTTTCATTGAGGAGAATAAATTAATATTCACTAAAGTTACTTTTTAATCCCAGTAATTATGTCGATATACGCTCAGCAAGATTGTTTCAGACTCCTGCGAATTTGTAAGTCAATTCTTCGTTTGAATTCTTCTTAATTTTGTTGTTTAAAATTAACCGGTACGACTAGAAATTAAAAATTGTATAGGTTTCAATTCAATTTGTCTGTAGGCAAAAATGAAGCCTCAAAGACTGACTTTTTTAGCGGTCGTTTTGGTTGAATAAAATAGTTATCTTTCTTATTTATGAGCCCATGAGAACGAATCCCTGAACATATACAGAGCCTGTTCATAATCTTTTATGATGGGAATTAGTTTCCCACGTATCAATTTTATGATTATTTCTCATACGAACTCCATTTACTCTTCTATTCAAGCTAGGCTCATTATTTTTGATTATCGTAATTTAAACCCGATACAAAAATTATATATTCCAAAGCCGGAAGCAGTCAAGTAGAGTATTTAGAAATTTTTGACATGCTACACATGTAATAACTTTCTGGGTGAACTCGTTAAATTCAAAAACTATTGAAATGCAATAACGACAAGCATTTTGTCTCTAGTTAATTTCCTATTCGTATAAAATGAATTAATAATTAAACAACTAACAACGGCCATTTTGGCGTCCGCAGTTCGGTTCAGTCAGCACCAAAAGCACTGTCCGTTTCCGCTACTTTGCTTCATTTTATTCTCTCAACACAGGGGTGTCACTCCCGCGTATTTGATAAGGTGGATATTGCGTGCTGTTAAAGTGTTTATTGTAATCGATTAGAAGAATTGTACAAAACAATGGGCGAAGATTTCAACGGAGGTGAGAATTTCGCACGAGTTAATTGAAGCTCCGGCTAAACCCCCCGGTTTAGCGGTCCTCTACAGTCAGCAGCGAGCAATGGCGGCAGCGTCTGTTCACAATAAACAGACGCATTTTGTATTACAAAATATAACATTAACGTAGTTTATTAGCATTATCGTAGTAGGCGTACAAAAATTACAATGGATTGTGGTGAGCTATGCAGACAACGAATCACTCAGCAAAAATATTTGACAATCTTCAATAATCAATTTACATCCATCTAAAAATAATAGTACTATTTGGGGCAGGGCTAGAGAATTTTTTATCATAATCACGATGTAGTTTTCTAGAGTTTTTGATATAATTTGTACAAAATTATCCAGATCGTGAGCGTCAAGAACGAGGCCAAGATAGAGACAAGGAAAGGGAAAGAGACAGGGATAGAAGACATAGATCGAGGAGTCGTGAGCGAAGGAAGCGTTCCAGATCACGGTCAAAGGATCGTCGTGATCGTAAAAGAAGTTCCTCTCCCAAAAAGGGACGCAGTTCGCGAAGAAGAAAACCCTCCCTCTATTGGGATGTTCCGCCACCAGGTTTTGAACACATTACACCGTTGCAGGTAATTTTGGTGATACATGGATCACTGTCTTCTGAATCTTCTCCATATCATTTCCTTTTTTTTTTTGTTTCAGTACAAAGCAATGCAAGCCGCAGGTCAAATACCAGCCAATATCGTAGCAGACACACCACAGGCAGCAGTACCCGTTGTCGGTAGTACAATAACACGTCAAGCCAGGAGACTCTATGTCGGAAACATTCCATTTGGAGTAACGGAAGAAGAGATGATGGAGTTTTTCAATCAACAGATGCATCTCTCAGGTCTTGCGCAAGCTGCTGGCAACCCAGTACTTGCCTGCCAGATTAATCTTGACAAAAATTTTGCCTTTCTCGAGGTGCTTACTTCTCTTGGTTCATTGATCTTATTCAGATTTTATTACTACTCGCTTTTGATGTAGTAGAACCCTTGCTGTTGCTTTGTCTTTATTTACTCGAATTTTGTGCTCTTCTCTTCTAGTTTCGGTCTATTGACGAGACGACACAAGCCATGGCATTTGATGGTATTAATTTCAAGGGACAAAGTTTGAAAATCAGAAGGCCACACGATTACCAGCCGATGCCTGGCATGACAGATAATCCTAGCATGAATGTGCCAGGTACGATTCCTGGTATGTGCAAACTTTGGAATATGATACTGTTTGAAAATAATGAGCATAACTTGGTTGGTCACATGGATTATTAATTTACTGTTACAGATTCACCACACAAGATCTTTATTGGTGGTTTGCCCAACTACTTGAACGAGGAACAGGTATGTCTACTGGCATTAGAAAGCAGACCCTTGTTATTACCTTGTTTGGGTTCATTATCATTTATTAACAGTGGATATTACGGGGGAAGTTCATTTGTTGCTATTTGCTGAAAAACTTCCATAATTTTCATGGGTACGTCGCTTCTTTGGGGTTATTTGGTCCCAAGTTTTGGGAAATATGTTTATCAATTTTTTCTTTTTTATTCGGTCATTCCCATTGACTGCATTAGTAAAGATTTATGATTATACTCAGACATGGATGATCTCAACATTGAACCTTCGAATCAGAAAACCTCAAAATATATGAAATGCCCCCGTAATATTGTTTGAAATGTTCTTTAGTGAACATAGGCGGGGGTCTGAGGATCGGTATCGTTTCAACTTTCCAATGTTTACGATATCGTTCCTCGACGCTACAAATGAACAGAAACATTACATTGTAAAATAGGTATTTAGCGATCTGGCAGAGACTCTACCGGTGGCACCATGTTGAGTTCCCGAGAGGTATGTATTGTTCCAATTTCAGCGTCGTTCAGGACTTCTTAGCTAGCATAGCCATAGATAGGATCAATTATCAGAGGTTTTTGATTTTGGTGAATTTTTGGTTCTCAGATTTGATCATCACCGACACTCGTTCAGTATTCACGATAGAATTACCTCTCGCGAAGACGGATGTTAGGTTGGACGGTTCTTTAAATGATCAGGGGATATCAAAAATATTGTGAAAGGCAAAAGAGTTCGAGGAGCCTGATGTGAAAAAATTTTAGACCAGGGACTCCAATATATCAGGGCAAAAAGGCTAGAGGCGTTACAGCATTTAGGTGGTGCACGGTCACAGCGACATTTTTATTTTACAGCCTTTCTAGGTACGTTCATTCGTTCGTACGGTGGATCCAGCCGATTTAATTCTCATTTCAAGGATTTAGATACTTTTTTTTTTTATCAAAGGATACGGTCAAACTGAAGCCGAACGGGTCGGGGGTCATTTCAGCCATTTCGTTACACACGGCTGTGGAAACGTAGCAAATGAAGTAAAACGTCGTATCCACGTTTATTCAAAACCTTTATGTATTTGTCAGAAAGTACGTTATATGTGATTTGTATCGATCAACGATGAGAAATATTTTTGTCGACATATGCCTCGCATCTTAACTTGCTTGATTTCTAAATACCTACTATGGTTTTGAGGTATGTTCGGAGACGACTTGGTACCTCGTTTGTTGCGGTTCAATATCCGGGTGTACATTTTTTTTTAGGTCTGCGGGAGAAATGAGTGGACAGTCCATAGAGAATTGGGTATGTTGGGCGGGTTTACAGGTTTTTTTAGGTGCATCTGGTTACGACTACAGTTTCCCAGTATCATATTTCAGGAATACTTTTTCCCTTGCAGCTGTTTTCTTTACAGGCACGTTCTACGTATTTCAGGCATTAAACGTTTACAGGCCAATATTATAAATGAAACCGATGTTTCTGAGTATAAAGTGATTTTAAACAAAAGTGTCTTTAAAAATTTGTAAAAAGCGTAACAATGATCTTACAGGCGTATGATAAACGTTGAAACAAAAATTAAATCCGTTTGGTAATTACAAAGAAAATGTGGACTGATACCAGTGCTCTTTCTCCCCATTTCTTAGCTTAGGGTCGTGCCGATCAAAAGCATTCGCTTACCACTACCACTACTTCTACCACTACCACTACCACTTCTACTACTACTACTGAACATGACAAAATACTACATTCCCCGGAGTGCGGGTAGTCTGGCTTCTTGAGGCAAGTAATTATATCATTTTTATGTTATCACATTTTGGAAAGAGACTTTGCAGCCTATGTGATGACCGTGGAAGCATCTACTGATTTGGTACGTATTTTAGAAACGTAAAAGTTTGCTGATAAAAGCACGTGATAAACACAGAAAAAAAATGATAGAAAAAATGAAACAAAATTAAACTTGCATTTGAGAATCATTCTATTCTAACAGTTAATTGCAAAGCAAAATTATCTGCTCGTTAAAGAGTTTGATTTAGATTTTCTCTATTCTTAGCGTGCTATTATCAAAACCAGCACATTTCCAGTGTCTATGAAAAATTGTTACTCTGTAAACCAAAAAGGTATGTCTGTGCATATCAATGTGGTATACAAATCAAATCTATGATTTATTATGTACATAGATATGTATGCCGAACCCTCGCCTTCATAATTCTTTCAAATTCTAAACAGATGTTAAAATTCATATACATATTTGAATTTACAAAACGCCTAGTCTTTCTAAAAGTATCGCTCGAACGTTGGGGATCAATAATTCAATAAAAAAAAAACAATTGCTTTTGGGAAAGATATCAAGAATTGAAAAGTTGGTATTGTTCAATAGACATCGATGAGAAATTGAAAATACTGTAATAATGTACGGAACGATTGAAAATAAAAAAACAGGTCAAGGAGCTGCTGATGAGTTTTGGACAATTACGGGCATTCAACCTGGTCAAGGATTCCGCCACTGGGTTATCGAAGGGGTATGCGTTCTGCGAGTACGTAGATGTTACCATGACGGATCAGGCTATAGCTGGATTAAATGGAATGCAACTTGGAGATAAAAAACTTATCGTCCAACGAGCGAGTGTCGGAGCTAAGAATCCGATGATCGGTGCTCAAGCACCAGTTCAAATACAAGTTCCTGGGCTCTCAATGGTTGGCACCAGCGGCCCGGCCACAGAGGTAAAGAAAATGCTCTGGAAAATTATCCCTCCGAATCAGAACAGGTAACGAGCAAAACTTTTCATGCAACGTTTCAGGTATTGTGTCTCTTGAACATGGTCACACCCGAGGAACTGATGGAAGAAGAGGAATATGAAGACATTCTAGAAGACATTAAAGAAGAATGTAATAAATATGGAGTCGTACGGTCCGTGGAGATTCCAAGACCCATAGAAGGCGTTGACGTACCTGGTTGTGGAAAGGTATCTCAACTAATTAAGACTGATGTCTGGTAACTAAATTCACCTAAAAAACTATTATGTTTGTATTAATCGATCGATATTATTTCAGGTCTTCGTCGAATTCAATAGCGTAATAGATTGTCAAAAGGCGCAGCAAACTTTGACCGGACGTAAGTTTAATAACAGAGTTGTAGTAACGTCTTACTTTGATCCAGACAAATATCATCGCAGAGAATTTTAAGACAAGGATTCCATTCCTCTAACCAGTCAATAATTGATCAGAAATTAATTATGATTATAATCAGAACTAAGATGAGTAATGCTATGGTTATCGCCATAGCGTGTGTCTATACTTGTATGTTGTCCGTCATTTGGTATGCTTTTGAATAATCAGGTGATCCTGAACGACATAATAACATTATTATTTCTACCCGACAGTCGCTTCGAAATATAGAATTATATTGCCTGATACTGTGTCGCAACTTTGATTATTTTATTTTATTTTTTCATTTCTGAACAATGTTCAAAATATCGATACTTTGTCGTTTTCAAATCTCAGCGCGCTATTTTCAAAATGGCGTTAATCAAATTGAATCATGATTTGAAAGCATACCCGTCGTGTTTGACAAGAGTGTAGGATATGAAACATTGGCCGGCTAATGAATGTTGAAAAAAATGATTTTTCAAACGAGTTTCATCGCTCTCGATAATTGTGTTTGTACGGATTACGAAATTCCTTTATTTTCATCTTGTGATAGAACACAGGCACAACTGTTTTATCTACTTTACTTATTGTGTGTCGTTTTGTCAGTTTTGACATCGACGACTGCTGTCTTCGTAGATGCTTTTGACCAGCTATATACTAACTTCACTTCAATGTTTAATCAAACAGATTCACAATTGATTGTGGATTGTACATTGTGGATATTAGTTATTATTATTGTTTTATTTTCCGCTGATTAGAGACCAAGTATTTCAGAAAAAAATATATAATTTAATTGAAATTAGAAACTCTAGGTTTTAATTTCACATGTGTGTTGTTCTATGATCGATAGTCTACAATCAAATTTTGTCACTACTGCCTACAGGCTAACGTCCAATCAATACAGATACAGTTAAAGAAAAAAAAAAAAAAAATTGTAATTACATGAAGAAACGAAAGGAAAAAAAAAATTCCATTTCTCGCTATTTCTTGGCAAAGTCATACGTGTACATATAAATATAGAGAAAATGGTATAGTATAAATAAATTTTCATCTAAATTCGAAGAAATTCAAAAGAAAATTGCTTTAGATGTTACATGAAAGTCAAAAAGGAAAGAAAAAAAGAAATAATAATAAACAATTTTTAATTTAACACGGAGTGTCAATTTCTCCGATGTGATTATTATATAAATATATGAAATAATAAATGTATTACGATACACATAATAATGATAATAATAAAACAGGTGGTTATTGGAGTGCGTATATTGCTATGAAATTAAATTTCTTCTCGAAGGGCAGGTTGATACGAACGTGTCTCTGCGCCCAGATCCGCACTGTCCACTATGAATCTTTTCAGTAAACCGTACAAAACACCGCCAACAATCAACATTCCGATTGCCGATATTAGAACTATTGACCAAGCCGGAATTCCCGTGCCTCCTGTAATTATTCCAAATTTATTTACTCCTGTTTCTTCACAGTATATTCAATTTTACCGTTCACATGCCAATCGGAACCCGTCACGGTTACTCACTGTAGTAACGCCTGGTTATTGTTTTTCGTCCTCTTAGAATTTTACGTCTTGCTTCGACTTCTTCCATAAACATTCCCATGATCACTGTTTAAAGGAGAAGAAAAGAAATTCATAACAAAGAATTAGCTCGTTTGAATATTCATAATTACAGCACTTTGTCGATTGTTTGCGGATTGGTAGGATATTGGAAAAAAAGGAGAGCGAAACGAATCGAGCATTTAAAACGTGGCGTCGCGACGTTAATTACATCCGCAACATTTCTCGGAATTAAGTTCGATGATTCGTCTTTCGTAATTTGAAACATGATGAATCCGAGGTAAATTGGTGTTAGATACCGAAAATCTGTACGTTCGAGAAAGTTGTTGGATTAAATACGCGCACGTTTTATTTCCGTAGTAAAGACACTAAAATAAAAAAAGGTCCGGGTGATTCCGTGCAGATAACTTTCTAACGTGACGATTTTACTACGACTACGGTATTGTATTTTTTTGTTGATTTTTTTTATCATGTACTTAGAAAATTAACGTTGAACTTACATAGACCAATGGCAAGGTAATATAAAATACTTTTGACACGCATTTTTATTCCTTTGTACCGTGTCGTTCGGTTTTTTGCACAGTTTCACTATTCAAACCACACGAGATCCTCGCTTAGAAAACTGTCTCCCACCGAATGTAGCACACCTATAATTTGTACGAAAGAACGCTATGAATCAACTGATAACAACCTGTGATTATCGTACACCTTATCTCGCTGACACATCGAGATAAAGAGTTTTTTTTTTTTTTGTTCGAATACCTAACGTAATTTTAATAGCGCGTGGTTTCGGTATAGAATTCGGAAATGCGATTTTCTGATGTTGTTCTTTTTTCCTCCTAATTTTGAACAGATGTCAGCTTAATAGCTGTCAGAACTTTTGGTTTGAATATTTTGTTTAAAGATTATTTTTCTTTTTCATATGAAAAAAAAAAAACAAATTGGCCGACATGGGAGATCATCTGGACGACGTGTTTTGTAGAATCGTAAGAGACATTACCGATGACATAAAAAAGTACCCAAAACCAGGTCAGCCTAGTTAATAAATTTAATTGAAGAGCCTTTGCATTTTTACCACTCTTAATTTTTACCCACATTTATCATTCGCTATTGCGGGAGGCAGACCAGAAAACGATAGTGGGATGGTTGCAGCAAGTCGGCAAAGAGGTACAAACGGATTCCGAAAGAAGAGCGAGGAATGAATACGGTCGTTATTTACGCTACATCGTACAATCGGGAGAACCGTTGCCAGGGGAATTGAAAGATTCTCTTTGCACGCCAGATCTTTCTACCGCCAAAATAAAGCCTGCTGTAAGTACAAGGCCCATGACTTGAATACTCCAAAAATTGACGGTATTAATTGAGAAGATCTCGCCACCGGTAATCCAATTGAGTGCAGCGGTTTATTCGGAATTAATCAACTCATAATCACGTGATCTCATTGAACTTTGAATGGGTTTTATTTTCAGAAATCTGTTTGCCCCAGAAAAGATGTCATAGCGCAACTTCAGCCCGGCGTAAGTTCAGACCGCTCCGTTATAATGGGAATTTTGTTGCGCTCTTTTTTTCACTCCTCTTTTTTGAAATTCCACAGACAGACCTGCGGGGAATAGCGCAGATTTGCGAGGACGTCCGTAACGGAGAGATAACAACCGCCGCGGAATTCGTTTACGCTATCGCGCCTTACGTCGCCGATCGTGGGACCCTTTTTCGTGAAGTTCTGGACCGAGATCTTAGTTTTTTTCGACAGATCGTTGACGAAACCGTCGATCAAAGGGTATAATCCCATGCTTTTACCACTTACTCTCACTATCCTTCCTCGTGTCTTATTTACGATAAGATCCAGCTTTGATGTTTGAAAAAAAGACGCATAAAGTACCGGGTGCAAGTTGATTCGTTCGGTCCGCTGAATCAATTTTGCATCGTCGATAATTTCGACGTAACGAAATTATGCGGCGATCGCAACGTTCGCTCTTAATTAGGACTCTGTTAATCTTCTCAATCCGTGAAATTGTTACCGATAATATCGTCGAAAGCGAAAAATAGTTGCTCACCCGTTACGTACCGCATAAATAATGTCCCCCCTTGCCCCACGGTCCGTACCTAATTGGTATCACGGTAAAATTGATATTGAGTAACGAAATTTTCTCGCTGAGAATTGTTACGTAAGAATTTCATTCCGGATCGGCTCATCGTTTACATTAAAATCAGGTCCAAGACGAGGCTGACGTAATGATGCACACTCAAAACGATATAAAACAAAAATTCCATTCATTGACCGACGCCATGGTGCACAGAACTATGAAAATCAGGCAACGGCTGTTGGAAATTTCTCCAAAGTTCGATTGGGCTAAACATGGAAAAAATAAGGCGAAAGTGACGAAACTTTTGAGATCCGTAAGCTGCGTTTTATATTTTCTCAGCCAAGTATGCATGGCTCTTTGCTTTATCACCGTTGAATCTGAACAGGAACAAAAGCGGAAGGGCAGTCACGCCGATCCGAATATCATGGACAAGCTGCTGCACCAAGTATTCATGCGCGGTCAGTGGCTGAAAAAGGAGCTGGCTCGTCTCCAGGAAGAGAATGCTAATCTGAAAATGTTCCTTGGAAAGTTCCGCATACTGGCTGCCGAAAGAAAGGAACAGGAGAGTCACGTGCCCCGCATGCTTTGCAAAGAAAAGAACGCACTCGAACACGAACTCGAGTGTCTGCAAGAAGAGTACGGGAAAAATCTTGAAATCGTTAACGCTCTCTACATAGAGCACCATAGATGCGTTAAACCCGAGCCTAGTCAGACGTCGATTAGCGATTGGTGTGAGTAGTCGGAATTGGTGTGGAATTATCTCTGAATAAAGCTGCTTGGACGGGGTTCATTGAAGAGAGCGAGCGTTTTAATTTCATATTTTATTCACAGATTGTTTAGTTTTATTTATTTTTTTATCTTTTATTGTACAGAGTTCAAAAAACGAGAGGTAGTCGACCAGGTGACCACCGCTGATCTCTGTATTAAGCCGCAGAGAACAGTGGTGAACACCGACGTTCGAATCGATGGATTTTTTTTTTCAATTAATACGATCCGGATCGTTTGGAATTTTTTGAGATTCCGATTCCTCCGGCTTTTTAACTAACGCTAGCTACGCGAAAATAATTTTATATTCAACTGATTGAGCATATATTAGAGTACTAATAGAGTATTAGTTTGTTTTTTTTTTGAAATTATTGAGTAACAACAAACGACAGATCCTCGAAAATCTTCTAAGGATAACAAAGAGAAAAATAGAAAGAAGAGTTCGACGATATTTTTGGCAGTGAGAGATAATTTTACAACTAATTAGGCAACCGATATACGTATGCTGTACCCAAGAAATTATAACGCCTATTTATCGAGTACATTGCGAAATTACTTTTCCCCGTGGAAAAATAATTGCAGAATTAATTCTCCCGGAAGAGGCATGATGCACGTTAAAATTATTTGAATATGGCATCTAACGTCTTACATACTCGGTTACGCGAGTTCACCGAAAACTCGACGTTTAATTAAAAAATTACCGTTAGAATTTAGAGACGGGCGACGTTTCGGGAGCTTTTCGAATAGCGGAGCCGATCTCGCTTCCGTGACTACTTGGGGAAGCTTTAGACTTTCTATCCGGATCCATCGCAATTGAAATGAATTCCTCAGACATTTTTTTATCCAAACCAGTATACGTCTGGGCCAAATCAACTTGGTCCGTACTGGGTGGGCAACTTTCAGTTTTTCCAACTCCGGGTTGCGGCATTGGAGATATTGCGGGCTTCGAACGCTGGCTCGGTAAGCTCATTGCTCCGTGTTCCGGCACCGCATACCTCTTTCGCTTAATGCGTACCTGCAAAATCAAGTTTCACGGTCGTGTAAGATATCATACCTCACGCGAATCACTGATATATTCAACGGCATCAATCATCGTAATTCTAGGATACGAGCGTGAGATCCACGCCACCCAATGGACTCACCATTTGTGGATGATAATGTGGATTTGTTGAACCGATGGGACCTCTGGCTATTTTGTAACCGGGAGGCATGGAATGATACATGGAAGGCGGAGGGAACGTTCCAGTCGCTGGTATCAGACCTGGATATGTTTTGGGGACCTTGGCTATTCCGTACTGAGGCTGCAAGTCGAAAAAAATGCCCAAGTTCGATCGGTAACACGATATACAATTATTCTAAAGTAAGAGTAGCCTTGTAAGCAGCCGATAAAAGCGAAGGGATTTTGAATATCAAAATACTTTCGGTAGTTAATTAGGTGCATTCTAGTGGAAATTAAAAGAGTTCCCCAAGAAAAATCGTGTGCTGTAACGGACGGTGAGAGATTTCTAAATGGATTTGCTGCAGGCAAAGATATTATAAGTTTCTCCCGAGTCAATCTTGAGATGGGATGAGCGAACTTTCTAGTGTGTCACTGACCTACCTCCCTTCTAAACAGAAATTGTTTTGAAATGTGTACAACGGTGTAATGTCTCCCGAGATTGTATAAGCCGAAGCTATAATCATTGTGCGGTGGTATTTGATCAAGCACTCGGAAAATAAAATAACGCACATCTCGTGCCATGGCCACTCACTTGTAATATGGGTTGTACGGACATAATAGGCTGTACTAGATATATCTGCTGTGATTTAGGGTGAGAGGACACCCACTGATGTACCATGTTGTGGGTTTTTAAATGACCCTGGGTCGTAGCGGGTGGCGATGCCTTGAGGCAGCCGCACAGTCGGGGTGCAAGCTTCACGCAGGTGTATCCAGAAACCAGCAGTTCAACGATACTTGCAATCAGTAGACCGATGCTCGCCAAAAGTCCTGCCCAGCCACGATCTATGCCTAATGTTGAGCCGTCGTCGTCCTGAAAGAATAGATAACGTTACATCGGGAGACTCTTTGAACCGATGAATTCCATAAAATTATGCATTGTGCGAATTTTTGATTGAAATTAGCGAGCCAGATTATCAATCTTGCCTAGTTATTCATCAACTCATTCGATGACGTGTGTCTCAATTCGGGCTCTGGGAGTGGTTGAAAATACAGAGAGAAAGTACGCGTTCGATAGATGAATCATAATTATTTATTTGCATACGAATTGATTCAATTTTTGATTAGTGTAATTGCTGGATTTTTCAATGGTAAATGCGGACCTTGGTATTTGACAGTGAATTAAAAGTACAGGTTGTCAGTGCTGAACTTTCTCTTGACCATTCACACGTGCCTTCAACTTTTTAGCACTGTGTGCTATGCCTATACCTGGGTCTCAGCGATTTTAGATTCAAAAATGGGCTTCTCAATATTGATTTAAAATTTCCAAGAAGCATACGTAAATATCAGCCACAAATTAACCCGTTTCAAATGGGGATACCAAAACCTGTTATAAACTTAGCAAATTCAGTGCCAGATTGAGACTCACAGATTATAAGTTGAAAAAAAAAGTATCGAAACACCGATTGATGTTCTATATTTTACACACTGGTGTTCTCAAGGTGGAGAAGATTCTTTAACTCTAAAACGTGATATTTTAAAAATGAATAACGCATGGTTTCACACTCTAATTGACTACAGCACCAATTTTGAATTGAATTAAGTAATTAGGAATCAGGTCAAACAGTCTCATGATTAACTCATGTGTTAACGCACGAAATATTTAGGCCAATTAAAAGTTCAGGTATTTTCAGTATTAATTACCAGGATTTAGTGCAGAATCTAGAATGATGAATTCTTTATTACGTTACCTGGCAATGGAAACGAATATTAATAATCAAAATACATACCGGTGTGTCCAAAAGAGTGAGCTCTGGAGTCCTTTGTGAATCCCTTACTACAGCTGTAAGGGCTGTGATCGCAGCCATATTTGATAGAGCTAAAGCTATCAAACTAGATGCTAAATGAGCTGTGGAAAATCCTGTATTCTGATACGCTGCTTCGTTGGTAGAAGAAGCTAAGGTTGCGATTACTCCCAGGGCGCCGGCAACCAGAGCTCCAGCCCCTGCCCATAGTCCTGCTCCCGAACCGCCCAGAGATGCACCATGAACCAGGACGAGCACACCAAACACCACCAGAATTATACCTGATAATCGATGCGGTGGATTTCAATTTTATTCAGCTCAAGAACTTCGTTGTGAATCTTGTGAGTAATTTTTAAACTTCTCTTACCTAACAACAGCTGACCGCATGACAAAAACATAAGCAAGCCAGAGTCATCCTTAATTTGAGTCGGTTGTTTATCAGAAATTAGGACTTCTTTGGAATGCTTAGATTCCACAGAGCTGCTCGTTTTAGAGTCCTTGGACTCCTTAGACTCCTTAGAATCTTTGGAGTCGTTCGAATTCTGACTGCGAACTGTTAAATCTGGTTCCATTGCGGTATAGTTATTTCAATCTTCTTCTCGTCAAGTATGTGATATTATTTATTGCATCATTAGAAATATATCAGTAGAAAAAATTTTACAACTAGTTGTTTGCGTAATCGATAATATAGCCGTAGTTTACAAGGATTATTTATACAATTATTATTCGTGATATTTATGTACAGAAAACTGTATATTATGAAATAACATCTGCTGGTCTCGAATAAAGATTGGCAAGTATTCTTGGAATGTGCAGTACCGTAGTCCCGTTGATCGTATTTTACAAGCCAATCGATAAAAACCTCAATAGGTCACTGTCACTTTTCTTTTTAATTTTTAACAGTTAATGTCGGATATCAACGCTGTAAATTCCTCCAAATCACGGTAGCCTGTTGAACAAAAATTTCCAATTACTAATTATTCTCATACTCATATCAGTACGCGAATTTTTTTAAGTTGTAATTCATAATACCATTGAATAACTATTCTAATCATTTGTATTTCAAATTTATTGCGCGGTGGTGGCGATCTACTGCACTAAATAGATCGTCGACTGTTTTGGTATGTGCGCGCAGCCTGCCGCGATTCAATTTTTTTTTCAAAGTCGCGGGGGTTCGAGATGAAAAAACCGTTACTTTATTGTGCGATTATTGGCAGTTAACTACTTATCACAACTTGTTTATCTTATTATTTATTAGGTGTACAGTGAATACTTTACAACTTGATCTATTCATAAAAATTAACGTCCATTGTTCTTCCAGGGTAACAACGTGATTGTGCGAAAAGATCAACCCTTGACTCGGACCACGACGCGGACGCTTGAAAGTAAGTATGTCTTGTTGTTTTTAAAAATGATTTTTAGTTTAAAAAATTTACGGTTCAATACAACGGATGTCCAACACAATCACGGAAAATTGATTCTAACCAGCGAAGAATTTCGATTACTCTCAATTTATGTCAGATTTTTCTGAAACTTTAGCTTTGTACTTGGGATCACACTTTTCCAAAATTTTTTGAAAAAATGACAAAGATTTTCCATCGACTGATTAAACACTGTATGATAATAACTCACCGAACATAATTATCTTTTACAATCACATCACTAACTGAACAGTCAATTTCAATCGGTGATTGACAACGGTAAGATGAGTGTTAATAATTATTCAACTGTTTGACACCGCCTGGTTCTCTCGAATGAGAGAAAAACTTAGTGTGAGGAGTAAGTCAGTAAGTAGCTCGTGGTAAGCCTGGTCAGTGACTGGCAAGGCACAGGTATCCGAGAGGCATGGGCTTAATAAACTATACCAAGATACAAGTATAGTTCATGCTTTGAGTCTGTAGTTTCTCTGCCTTTCTACAGAAGCATCCAGAAGAGAAATGTAAGGAGCACGTTTCATTGCAGTTAAACTGTCCAGCTATGGCTGCCTCAAACGTTTCAGCTATGTAGAAGTTTATGCAAAATAGAGTACACAGGAAGTGACAGATCTGGCGTTAAATTTCCTCAAAAGAATGGTACTCGAATAATCAAATACTTTCAGAGGAGCCGGGCCCTGTTTTTTCTCGAGAGTGTCTTTGCGTTTGCAATTTTATATTTTGGCAATGAAATTCTTGCGGTCCATCGATATTCCTCTATAAAATGGAAATAATCAAGCTAATTTTTTTGCAAAATTGTAAAGAAATAGATTTCAAAAAATTACATTCTATGAGCATGGAAAGGCATGATTTGCCAGAATGATTATATGCGAAAGTGAATAGAATCAAGTTGATTGTAATTCATGGATGAAACGATAATTAACTACATGCTACATTAATGTTCAATGTATCTCACTTTTACTTTCATTTATCAATATCAGAACTGACACGTGCACCTTCCATACCGGTGCAGCTTTAACAGGCATGTAATTTAGCGTATTCTGCAATTATTTCTGCTATTTTTTTCCAATCACGACACCTGCTCGGGTCACTTTCAAATCCGAATACCAGTTATTCTAGAATAATTCACAACAGATTTGGAGTGAATAATTTTTTTTTCTCCTAACGTTTATAAATCACTGCAATTTGTAGTTGCACGAGAAAAGAGCAGAGCTATCTCGAGTAATATTTTAGTTTATCACTGCGAAGCTGAACAGCATTAGAGGTCAGTGGACCAGAAAAATAGGTTCAATAAAATAAAGTATCTAGAATCTAACATTCCAACGAAGGAATTTCGCAAAATGGTAATCGTTGTCAACATCGAATCACTGGCTCGATTAATTTTTTAAATTGCATTATAAATCAAGTTAACGGCGTGAAAAAATAGTCAGATGTAATACACGACTACCCAGAATTCGATGTGTAATTCTCAGTTGAAGATGTTAACAAACAATCAGTCGGCAATAATCGATTGCTCAAAGATTACTTCCGAATTTTCTCATGCTGCTGCATTTACTAATCAATATTTGGAGAAAGTTTGGAAAGAGATGCTATTCAAGAGTTGTATCACCCTAGTATCTTCTCGAATGTTATGAATGTTCCAATGATTTCCTCATCTGGTTGAATATATTATCATAGATATTTTTCGTGCCAAATTAGTTGCCTCGATCAGAATAATAATAAAAAAAAGAGAAGTACATCGTATACCGAATTCAACGAACTCAATTGTAAATTTTTACGATCAGGAAGATGATATCGTTGTTCTTTGCTTGAATTTATTCCGGTCTCTAAGCTCGTGAAAGAATGTCTGAAATTAAACCAAACCATCAACGCAAGAAATTAAAATAATTATACGGTGTGCTCCAGCGGAGACGAAAGGTTGGAGAAAATAGCGTTGAAAAATAATAATTACGCAATGCTGTTTCCTCTCACATGTGCACGAATCTTGGTGACAAAGATGCAATATCTGCTGCAATAATTATGACACGCCGTGTGAAATTTTATAATCTTTTACCCGGTACCCGTGCCGTACAGTGGGTGCCCACGCTCTGTACTGAACAGTTACAAAAACCGTTATCACAATATATTATTTTGTATCTAAACAAAATTATCGTCGTTTGCCAGGAGCACAGCTACATTTCTTGTTAGTTCATTTCGACAACAATAAATCATCTCTGTAAATTGCGGTAAAGGTTTCAAAAAAAATTCTTTCTTTTGCTTCTACGATGATGTGTACTGCCCATCGGTCAAATCATTTTTTCTAATATTATTACTCGAACAACGATTCTAGACAAACGTTTACGTTTGATTTCTAATTAAGGAGGTATAAACTGGTGAGAAAATATTCTCTGTAAAGCTGCAGGCAATAGCCTCTTCTTAAATTACCGACAACACCAAAGCAGTTTGCCTTGACCACGCAAATGAAGGAGGCTGATCTCATCATACAAACATAAAACGACATTGCATTATCAAATGGGCAATAATTTATTTGATTTCAGTTTGAGGTACGGTAGACTTTTTACCGTTCAAAGAAAATAGTTGTTTTTTCTTCCATCAATCAAAATTTGTTTGTCATAAAAAACTGAGCATTCGAGATTGCTGAATAAAAGGTTTCAAGAAATGATTAACTTCATTTATGAATGCAATTCGCATTCGCAGTTCTTTGAGATTATATGCAATTGAAAAAAATTTCTAATCCAAACCAGCGTAGAACGCATAATAATGAAAGAGTTTAAATGCAAGCTACGCAGGTGCTCCGAGTTAGCTATTGCCGGACCTGTTTCACCACGTGAGACTTGAATATCAATAAGCTATTGAACTCTCGAATTACAACACATCATAACATGTTCAAACGTAATATGGGTCACTTTGAGGCTGTTTGTCGCTTGAATATGCGTGCTAATAGTGAACTAGATACAGCAGGTAAATTGGATGTATGTTGAAATGATTTTAACGAGGAAAATAATGTGTGAATAACTTCAGCCAGCGTTAGATTGGCTTTTGTCATTGAAGACAAAAAAAATAAAGAGAATACAATTAAGAATTCAATGTATCGATAGACAAATTATGCAATGATCAAGAACTAGCGAATTTCTAAAGAGAAATTAGCTGATGCGAATCGGGTGTTGATTATGATAATTTCTGGTACGTAGGTTTATTGACTGTACACACCTCGTTGATATGCTTAACACAAATACCTTGCAATCCTACGTGAATCAATTGTTTCTTAACTTCCTACATGAAAAATTTCCTGTTAGCTAACCGGTTGATCTAATTCACTTTACCCGATAAATTCAACCGTCGCAAATGTCATGGTGTCTAATTATTTATGCCCATATTCGCAACCCATAAATAAATAAAGCTCAACGACTATCTTAATTTGTAAATGAGAACTGACATTTTCAGCGATTATTTTTATTCTTTTTCTTGCTAAGCCTACAGTTGCGGAATCTCGACGTCCTTGGGGACTGAGATATAATAGTTCAGTTGTTAACGTAAGAACTTAGAATTTTTTTGCATAAAATATCCCGCCAAAATGTCATCTACTTTTTAAATGGCAAAGTCTTTTTTTGGCCGCGAAAAGCATTTGAATTCTGTTATTCAACCTTTTGAGGAATACATTTGATGCCGAGTTAACGATCGAAAGTGTTTGTTGAAACGTGTAAAAAATTTTTTATTTATATTGTCGATCTAGCGGACAATAACTGCGTGTACTTTTCCTGATTTTTTAACATTAAATGAAATGTCAACAGGCCACGAGCTGCGCAGCATTGTATGACTTGTGTTCATTGACTGTATAAATACAAGTGTACGTATGTTCTTCCTTTCACCCCAGTGACTCTCAAAGCTGTTATCTAAAAGTCGAGGCTCTGAACCTATTGTAAAATTTTTAATGAAATGAGCACCGAATGCTAAAATCTTTCATGATGTAATACACCTGCTATGTGTGCCTTGATTTACACAGGCATGCGGAAAGTCCTTTTTTTTCGACTGAATAAATTAAGATACCTTATCCCCCACGTTAGCAGTCGCTCAATTCAGATAAAAACATACAGTTCACTAACCAGGTTGCTTCTGCTCTATGATGATTTCCCCCAGAGTAGTTATCCCCTTTTGGGATGCCGCTACACCGATCTGGGTGATGCCCTTGAAGCCCGTCAGATATATGCTGAAAAATTCCAACCATTTCATTGCCAAGTATATTCTAACCATTTTTTATGCAAACTATTTTCAGAGACAAATCGGATTCCTTACTTCCGCTTCCATGGAAAGTGCAATTCCTCGGTTTTGTACTTCTTGACCAGTTTCAAATTCTCATCATTCCCGATGACCAACAATGGCTCTGTTAGCTCCGGGATGCGAATGTCAATGCGATACACCAGGCTCACTTGAATCTCATGAGGAAAAGTAGCTTCGATCAAGAAAAGCCTGGAAAATGGACCAGCGATGTTATATAGGCTTCAAAAAATTCACAAGGTCTTTCTCAATCTTATTATTGCAGGAACGCTACACTCACCTATGATAGAGTTCACAGTTTTGCGTTATCAATTCCAAACATCTCCCACCATTATATGAACATTGGGTGCAAGATTGGAAGTAATTTATATTGCAGATATTATCTTTGACATCAAAGCATATGGTACTGCCTTCCACTCTTACGATGTTTCTTTTTGTTTCAAATTTAGCAAGCTTTTTTTCCGGTTCAACTTTTTCCACCGTGGTTTCATTTTTGTTGAGTAAATTTGAATCTATATTACACGAGCTTGTAATTGCTTCCGGCTCTTTGAAAAACTCTAACTCAGGTGCTGGCACAGATAGTTGATGACACTGTGCACTCAAGTTGAAGAACGGTGTGTCTTTATTGAACCAATCTTCTGCGGTATAATCCTCGCACTTGGGCTGTGAAGTAGAGTAAAGTACATTTACATTAATTCTTCAATTACTTGATTTAAAATATTTTTATCATTCATGTTTCAGGCAAATTTTCACAACGTACCCGACCCTGATTGTACTGATTTAATCCGGCGCCATGACAGAAAGATGTTTGGAATATTTCCCCGTTGAACAAAGGTACGTGGATGTAGAGATAGGGAACCAGTTGGGCCCAGAAAACATTTTCGGTATCCACAAATGTTTTCGGACCAAAATGTTCGTGAGTCCAACCTGGAGCAAATATAGCAACGGACATATCGTGCTCTCTGATTTTTCGTAGGGCCTTTATTTGAGAAAAAAAATTAAAAGTAATGAGTAACGTAATAACATACATGAAAGAGTCATCGAAAATTTTAGTTACATAGTCTGAGTTGAAACCACCGCCCCCTGGACACCCTCGACCCCACACATCTAGACCCACGTAGATATCTCTGACATTACGGTTCTCGCTGATCGCTTTTTCACAGCTTTCTTTTAGGCTTTTATCAGACCAGTTGTAGTTCAGAAATATCCCATCACATACGTTAAAGAAGCATCTATAATTTGCAATGAGTTATGTATATTTTTTGGATGGACTTTGTTTAGACTGAGATCCTCGTGTTATCATTCTTACTTGTTTGAGTCATTCAATTGATTCTGCCATGTTAGACTTCCGGTGCAGGTTACGCTGTCGTACCAAATGATTTCTGAGTCCTCCAACTCCTTGTGTATATTGTCTGTCAGATATTTGACAAAAAATATCAGCTTGTCCACGTCCTTTTTATCGATCTTATTCTCCACATTCAATAGGTATCCGTCAAATTTGTAAAATTTGGCTACCGCTATCAAGGCGTCTGCAAATTTCTTCACTTCATCTTCGGATTTGAATATTTCATCCCAAATTTTGGCTCCATCTGTCCACTCCGTTATAATTGTGCCCAAGATTTTAACACCGTGAATATGTGCAGCGTTAATCCAGCCATGGGGTGGTACGGTTACAAAGTAATGACTGAAGTATATAAATGTATCGATCACACTCCAGTGGTAGAAGACATACGAATCGTGAGCTTTGCTTCCGTTGACAAATCTTAAAATACAGATGAAAGAACAGTTAAATCAGGATGAGTGAATGGGTCGTGAGGCAACAGGTGTAATCATAATTTTATGTTAAGATAACTTCAGGTATCGCACATCTCGTGTTATGAGTGGCAAGTATTAATGTTATTTCCTTTATTTCTAGAAATGAAAGTCTCGTTGAATCCGATCACAGACAAAATCGTCCGCTATAACTACGAGGGGTTTTAAATACCTGTCATCCAGATAACCGCCTTTCATGTCGTGACATACGAGCGTTTTCGGCTTCTCATTTCTCGGAAATTTTTCCAGCGGTAGCTTGACGTTGTTGATATTTTTTCCCGAGTAAACATAGTCGGTTGATTTTCTCAATTCTTGTATCTTCGGCCATTCGGGTAGATTATCTACGCCGTCGTAGAGTTCTTTCAACGTTTTAAACGGCTTGGAGGTTAGCGCCTCGTCGATGTCCGCACCTTTTTCAACCGTCGACGACATTGTTCTTCAAAAGTTTTTAATATAACTAATCGGAACGGCTTCATTTATATAGCGTACAGATTAGACCGCGGACAGATATCAATCAACCTTTCACGGTCAAATGTAGCTCAAATAATACACATATCTCGGTACGCAAATAAATTATCGTTGAATTTTTCAGGATCAACCGCAAAGGACATCAAGCGCAGACGACGCATGCAGACGACGCATGCAGACGATGGAAACAAACGAACGGCGCTTTTACTCGAGTTGCGGATAAATTCAGGCAATGTCATTCGGTCGTCGTTCGCTGATGAAAAATTGCAGAAAATGGTAATTAATAATTATTAATAACGAAGCGGCATGAATAAGCGATGCGGAAGGAGGAAATATTAGTTTTAACTTTTTCTTTTATCTCATTGCGTCCGTTGCCCTTGTTTGCATCGAAAGTTTTAACGAGATTCAATTTTTCCGTTCAATCGAGCTTGAATTTCGCAGATATTTCATTCGCATCACTGGTAGGTGTATATCGTAACATGATAATAATTAAACATCAAAATTAATAAATTATACACCTCACGGAGCGTGAATTCTAACAATAACGAGAGAGTTTTAAAGATTGTTAGGAAAGTTTTGATTATAACTGGCGTTGTTTACATTTCACTGTAAAGAATTATCTACATAACTACAAATGAAAGCGAAATGCCTCTCGCCGTCGTTTTGTACGCACGAAGTACTACCGTCAGCATCATTGCAGTAAGATCTTAACAAACTTTCGCATGCTCTTAAGAATGACGAACACGTGTTTAGATTCATAAGTATATATTATTATAATGTAAATTGAGGAGACTCAAGAATAACGTTGAGGACATCAAGCGCGTTTGTTTCGTTAGCCGTAAGATTTGAATTTTCAGAATACTCATTTCGAATCTTCGAAGTAAATACAAAAGTAATGAAAACTTTCTTTCTTATCCAACGCATCAACCAGTGTAAAACTGATATACCGTACCTTGCGAAATAGCTGGTAATCAAAGACGTAACTGAAGTTGACGGAAAAATTTCACACCCAAACAACAGAAAATGAAAGAATGAAGAAAAAATACTTAAACTACATAAGCTGTAAAAATGTGTTTTATTACATCGCAGCTTATAGGAAAAAGACATGAATGTTTTGTTGTTTTTTTTTTTGTTTTTTTTTCAATTTATAATACGAGATGGAAACAACTCTAGATAATGACTGGAAGACGTATGAGATCATCACTTAAAAATTAATAATAATAATAATAACAACTTAAAATAGGTATACAATAATGTACTATTAATATCGGATGTCTATGTATACATAATTTATAACTTTTATAGCCGCCCAGCTCAAAATGGTCCCACGATGATGTTGATCTGCTCGCTCTATTTATATAATGCACATTTATTTATATCAATTTTTTTTTTTTTCTTCTTTTATTAAACTAATTATACTATTATCATTATCATTATTATCAATAATATTTTTTCATCTTTTGCATTTTTCATAAGAAAATTATCGACATAAACGTTCTAATTATGCAGGCATAGTCCGCGTTCGCGTAGCTTTGAATTACATACGAAATATGAATATCGCGACTAAATAAGTAAAGAAATAAATGAATCTTTTGAAAAATTCTAAATATAATCATACGCATAATAATCACAGAGAAAAGAAATCACGTCAATTCACATCCGATTTGAATGTTATACAAATTATCCAGTTCTATTATAAGAATATTTAAAATACGTATATTACCTAGAGTAATGCATATTGTAATTATACTATACGTATTTAATATGCAACAGATAAAGCAGAGGATCATTAGCACCTTTGGCTGCAAACGAAGAATATACAGTATAGATATATATGTATAATAATTTAGTGACTCAAGTATACGTAAGCGCAATTACAGTATATAGCTCATAGGTATATGATATAGACGTTTATTAAGATTTGTAAATTTTTTCAGATAAAAGTGTCATCGTTATCATTATCATTATTATTATTTTTCGTTCAAATAGTGTGTGTATATATCACATTTGAGAGTCTATATAATACCTATAGAATACTTTGGTATTTTCTAGGCGCTTATTATTTATTTTTTTATTTATTTTCACCTCTTTCATCTAAACATTCAATGTCGTATAATATATATATATATTTTTTTTCAATTATTTTTGATACCGATTTCTTTTAATATTATTCAATTAAATTAAGTAGTATGTGTGTGTGTGTGTGTGTATACATGTATAGGTATAATATGCAGCTTTCTGTATATAATATGTACTGTTTTCAAATATCTACACATCAAACGATTTTTTTTTCCTTTTTTGTTTCTTTAAATTTTTTTTTCTTTTTCTTCCAATTTTTCCAATATTATTACATAATTATTATCGTATCGTGTATACATAATCGTCATCGTAATTATAGTAATATTTTTATCATATTTATTCTTAATAGTTGGTTCTCGGTATAATATATATATATATATATATATTTATATTTATATTTAATATTTGTATATAATATAACGTTATTTAAATTTCTAATACAACTATTATATTTATATATTCATAATTCCCACGATGTCGTACGTATGTATGTTATTGTGGCTGTAGTTTTTATCATTCATCGTCTTTTTGTTGTCATTTCATCCGATACTTGTCATTCTTTATCGATGATTGATATTTGTTTAATTGGTTATTTTTTTTTTTTCGCAAACGTAATAGTTGAATTTGGTTTTTTCTTTGCAATGTGAACTTTCTATTATATAAATTTTCTCAGTATATTCACACATAGGTATATATGTATATCTATATCTATACAATTATTATTGAACGCGTTAACCCGCATATTATAGGTATACAAATAACGTACATATTTCGTTACCGATGACATGTCAATATTTCTTTTTTTTTCTTCTTTCTCTCCTTCTCTATCGTTCAATTTAACATTATAGTGAAATTTTATATTCATTTACGATATGGGGTCATGATATGGGTCAAGAATATTGTTGTTGCTTTTCTGTAATTCATTTACAGTTATTATACATTAATTATAATTAATGTACTTAATTAGGTCTTAAAAGTCAAAAGGAGTTCTACAAAATTCGATCATGTTAATCCTGCACTCGTATTTTAACTTGTTGTTTTTTCGTTCTTAAATTTTTTTTTTTTTTTTTTTTTTCATTTCGGAGTTAAAAAAATCTAGGCTAGACGTTCTACGTAATTTATAATTTAATCTATAATTAGGCTATAACATTTCTCAACATTGATTCTCAGTTTTTCTTCATTTATCAAACGCGGTATTCTAACAATACTGCATGTAACGATGAAAAATGGAAAAAAGGCTATTTGTTGATTTGATAATTTTCCTTGAGTTTTAATTCATAATAATTTCTTTCGATTTCGTTTCTCTTTTCTCATCATATTTTCATTATTATTTTTCAGGAGACGATATTTCCCGTAGATTATCACTCGCACTTTCGTGAATTCGGGCGAAAGCTGGGCTTAGAAAATTTCGTCCATTCCTCGGGACAGGTCCAGACCTCCTCCCGAGGGAGGCTGTAACAGCGGAACGCAGTCCTGAGGGGAACACTCGACCCGACCCGATGCTCCGCAACCGCATTGCACGCAATTTCCAGTCGAGTGCGGCAGCGCTTCGCCCTCCTTGTACTCGATTCCTGCGCAATTTTCAAAATAAATGCCCAGTCAACGACGGAGATCAGATTGGAAAATGAGCAAAACTAAGGCGGAGGTCGGATCTGAATATCGGTACAAATTCAACATCCCCGTAAGTACGACAAGATTCTTAATTATCGGAGAGTTCGTTAATCGGATCGTCGGGACTTGTCATCGTGGATCATCGTTACCGTGCCTCCACTCGAGCCTTTTATCTCTTCTCACGCGTTCTAAAGTCAGATTTAACCGTCTCTCCTTTACCGCCAACGGTTTCACCGCGCAATTAGCCCGGAGAAATTTAATTTGTACGTTAAATTTGTCGGATCGACTCTCCGCGCCCAGGCGCACCGGAGAGAGAGAGATCGCCTCGCGTTATTGCTTCCGCGTACTTTATCCGGACTCGAAATTTAGCGAGAGCAAATTTTTCATCGAATGCCGTTTCAGGTCCGTCAACGGAGACGAGGCGGCGAAGGAGGAAAGGTTCGAAGAGGAGACGATTCACTCACTTACCCATAACGACGCACGTCGCGGGCGGCGTGCTCTGGACGACTAAATCCTGGTAAGTTGAATTAACGTCGATGTAACCGTCTTCGTCGAGTATCTGGAGGCCCTCCAACCCCTCGGTGGCCTGTAGCAGTGTGCCGTTATCGTCATTTCCGTATGACGAATTATTCGCTGACGGATACCCCAAGGAAGGCGACTCGCTGCTGCTGCTGCTGCTGCTGCTCCTCAAGTTTCCCTCAAAGTTATCAAACTCCTCCGGCTCGGAGTGGAGAAGACAGTCCTGCCACCAGCAGTAAACTTCACCCGCCACGCAGAGGCAATGGGAACAGGCGTCGCTCGTCGCTATCTGCAACGATTGATTAATTTTCCTATAATTTTAATTTGAGATCACGGGCGGGGCGGGGGAAGGGGGGCGCCCGAGGGGCGAACGCCCTCGAGGCTCCGAAGCCCGGGTTTTCGGGAAAATATTACGGCGACTCCGGAAGGCCCTCGACACGTCGCGTTGTCGAGAGAATCGTCGGCCCCCTCGTCTCGCGGACTTTAATTCCGAAATTCCGACGGATTCGATGGCGATACCGCGCCGCCGGGTACCCGGTGTACCCGGCGGCGCGATTGTTCCTCGCACTTTGACGTCGCGTTAAAGACGTCGGGAGGTGCGGGGGGGTCCGCGATCGTAAACAGGTTAAATAGGGCCGTAAAGTCGAGGCGACGACTTTTCGCGGCCGTTATCGAGATCGAAAAAAGGCGATCGGGCGGAAAAGAGAGAAATAAACGATAACGGCCGCCATCTGCACTCCGCAGTCGAGGATACGGCGTATCGTGGATACGCGGGAGAGGGAGACGATACGGCGGCGGCGTTTTTTTTTTTTTTTTTTATATCAGTTGATTTTTTTCAACGACGGCGTCCTCGAAAAGCGACCGTTACGAAATCGTGCTCACGATTCATAAATAAATTACGCGGTTTATTTACACGTTTCTTATTACTTTTAGCATTTTATTTAGGTTCGTTGCACGGTAGGTACACGCAGTTTTGTTACGCAGGAAGTGGGACGTAATCTCGCAGTTTTTTTTTTTTTTCCTCCCACCTCATTTTTATTCGTTCAAATGTACGCCGAATGACTCGCGGTATATTTTGTTTGCCCTTTTTTCCGCCCCACTGATAATTTATCGCAACAAATACTTTCAGCGAATCTTTGACTTTCACTCGGTTTTCAAGGATACATTCCTAACGATTACGTCGCGATTTCGATCCGAGAACGTCGGAAACAACGTTATCTTCAACGTCTCGAATCACCGCAGCCACTTCGTTTACACGAAGTTACACTTCAACGGATTTTAGAAAATCTAAATTTCTTCCTCACTTATCGTTTTTCGATTCAGTACACGCACGTTTCGGGCATGTGTCCAAAGGTCACCGGACGAATCGAAAGAGTCGAACGTCGTCGGTAATTTTTTCCGCTCCAGAATTTCGTCGAGCCGCACTTTTCCGGCCGTTTCTCGCATCGAAAAAGGAAACGGAAAATAGTCGCTCTCGTAACACGTACGCCGTGCACACGTAGCGGAAAGTCGAACAGCCCACGTGAAATTATTGATTTCACGGCCGTTGCGTTCCGGTGTCAGATTTTCGGTTTTTTTCCGGTCCATTTTTTTTTTTCTCCCGTCTCTTCGCGTTTATTTTTTCGCCGAACGTTCGGGCCGTCGACGTTTCGCCGTTCGGAGAGTCAGAAAAAACATGGGAATTCGAGTTTCCGTTTGCCGTTTCGCGCCGGCGGGATTAAATTCGAAGGGCGGGATTTTATTGGGAGATTTGGGAGGATCGAGCGCCGGAACTCGAACGAGGTATTCGGGCGCCTCTCTCTATATTTCGCGAAGGAGGCTTCCCCCTGGGCGATGAAGAGGACATACCGACTCCGAGGATTCTAAATCGCGCGCGCGGCCCGTCCGCGCGTTCTCAATTTTCCTACGGTTCGTTGAACCAAAGACGATTCAGTGCGAGCGTCGACTTCTCTCCGTCTACGTTACGTCGTACCGCGGTCGACCTGAGTTTACCTTGGGGTTTAATCGCGTTTCCAAATTCCGGGCGTACGGGAATATATGTATATATCCGGCGGTTTCCCGGCTGTACTCGGGTAACTAAATACCGAAGCGGGACGACCCGTCCGGCTAAGTGCACTACGTGCATCGAATTCTCGTCAAAATCCCCCTTGATCTCCCGCACTCCCAGCTTGTTCTTTAGCGACTGTATTTATTATTAATTTTTAAGCAATCGCGAAGAAGGCTCGACCTTTCTCGATTTTCAAAATTTTAATTCAGTGTCCTTCAATCTCACCGATTCTCTTCTACACCTTTTTTCTTCTTTTCCTTTCGTTCAACCGCGAAATTCCCACGAGACTTTGCAATATTTGAAACGATCGCAATCCACGTCTACGGTGATTTGGGAACGGCGCGCAAAATTTGCTTTATTTTTCTTTTACGATTATATTTTTTTTTCGATTTTTTCAACTCATAAAACCTAACGTAAACCGCTTTTTATTTCGCTTTTTTTTTTTGGTCAGCGAGCGCACAATGCATTTGGCCTGGTGCCACGCTCATCATTTTACCGTTGAAATAGAGTTGGAAAAAAAAAAAAGAAAAAAAAAAAGAAAAATGGGGGGGGAAGGGAAAAAAGAAAATTCCGGTAAAGCGCGGCGTGCGGGCTCGGGGAAAATAGAGTAAAAAGCGTATATTTTATACACATCTAGCGGATATTTATGACCCCCCTCCCCCCCCCTCGTATATTTATTTGAATCGTTGCGCTGCAGTCGCATGAATTTTAGCAATGACACGTAGCAACGACGACTACGACGACGACGATCCTGGAATAGAGACGGATTCAATCGATGTACATTCGATCGTGACTATGATGTTCGCATTTGCGAAGCGCCGCGACGCGATCGTGTGCGCGCGTGTGTGTGTTTTTTATTTATTCGTCTCCTTTTTTTTTCCTCACCGTTCTCCGAACGCGAATAATTTTACTTGCGAAAAATGCATGAAACCAGGGAATGTCAAGAGGTGGAAACTAGTAATTAGGGAAAAGAAAAGTCGAGAGGGTGCTGCGGGTAGTCGTAAAATATATACTGTACACATGTTCGTATGTATACACGCTTTCGTACACGAGTTATAAATAATCACATCCCTCTCGCGATGCTCGCGTTCAATAATATTGCACTTTGAATGAAAAACGAGACGAAGAAAAAAAAAAAAAAAAAAATCAGAATGACAAAAAGAAGGGAAGAAAAAATGACGAACGAAGAAGAAAAATTTATTTCCACCGAGTACGAGTGTACCGAATTTATCAATTTGTTTTATCGCGTTTTATTATAGTGTAGAATCGAGCGACAGCGGCCGGTGTTCCGACTTTCGATTTATTTTTTTTTTTTTTTGTTTCGGGAAAACCGAATATCAATAATTTTTCACATCCGAGAGAAACGCATTACCGATTAACGAGAGAGCGCGGCGATTCTTCGGTCTTGGCGAGCTCTGAACGAGCTCCGAAAATTATGCAGAAAGTTTTCATCGCTCCCTTTTTGTACGGTTTGTTTTTTTTTTTTGTTATTTGTTTGTTTTTTTTTTTTTTCTTTCTATTTCTCTCGAGTTTCCTACGGTACAGCGAAGGTAAAAGCATCGGAAGCTCCGCGCGCGGTGCCAAGTCTCATTTCGTCGAGTCAAATTATTGTAGTTTCTAAAAACTTCCAGTTGCATTCCTCTTCGCCCGTATACCCGACTACCTCTTCGCCACTTTTCTTCCCCGCGGGAGAGCTCCTCCTCCTCCTCCTCCTTTTCGAGTACGTGTATCGTTTTTGATTTTTCTCTTTTGTTTTTTTGCCCTCGACGTTAACGCGTATACCGTGACTGTGTAAAATCTACTACCCTCCCCCCGCAAACGTTGTGACAAAGCGCACTCGAGATTTATATCGCATTTCCGCCCGCGAATGAATATCCCTTCGTAAATTATTAATATTCTTCGTTATCGAATCGCAGGTGACGCGGTGACCAGAGGGGAGGGTCTGAATATCTCCAAATCGAGGGACGAAGTTTTCAGTTTTTCCAAGTCTGCGGTCGTTCGAATACGAGGTAAAAAAAAAAACAAAACAAACAAAGTATAATAACATCATCGACAATGACGGGACCACCCGTACGTACGCCTTTCCTGCTACGGGGGGGGGGGGGGGGGGGGGAGAGAACGTGTACGCGTACCTACTTTCCAACGTCATAGTTGCGGCGTTTTCGTTATTAAATTTAACCCGCGGATTTCACGTGGCACGAAAATCCCGAGAGATTTATACCGAGTTTAATGCAGACTCTCGTACCTCCGACGCGCTCACCTCAACACGTGTCCCGGTAGGTGCGCACCCGTATTATTATTACTATTACGAAATGAAATCGCGTTGAATACCGCCTACACGGAGATGCGAAAAATGAACGTACGCGAACCGCCGCCGCCGCGAGCTGGAAACGAGTCGGGGAGGGAAAAAAATAACGGATTCGACGACAATCGCTGCATTAAATTCCAAAATGGATTTCGCGAACAACCGTGTCCGACCTCGCGTCGTACAGGCCTCTGTGATACCTGCTTGTTTGTTTTTTTTTTTTTTTTTTCATCAAATTTTTTTCTATTTTTCATTTTCAATTCTTCGAGCCTCTATACCGCACCGTCGCTCGCGCAACGTTCGATTCCATTTTCGCTAATCTGTTTTCCCTCGATTCGTATAAGAAAAATAGGCGTTGAGAAAACTTGCCGCGAAGTGTACACAAACTTCGGTGCGGCAGTGAGATTCCTGGCGCGTTCCCGCAATACTTTCAACTCTATTTCTAAAGGGCATTGCGAGTTCGGGTTTTCTTTCTTTTTTTTCTATTTGTCTTTTCTACTCCCGGCTTTTTTTTTTTCTCTCTCTCTCTCCGTTTTCGATCTTTTCTTTTCAACCGCCGGGCAACGTTCGAACTCCGCGAAGAAGTGCATCGGGAGGAATAACATTGTTGTTTTTTTTTTTTTTTTTCAATTTTTTTTTCAATTTTTCTTTCTCTTCCATTTCGTTACGACTTTTACTTCGCTTCGGGCTACGTAGTTGGAAAGTAGATGGGTAGACTGACCTCGAGACTCGAGACGAGATCGTCGTCGTCGTCGTCGTCGTCGTCGTCGTCGTCGTCGAGGTATCGAGTCTCGGCTGTGCAAAGGAGCGGTGGTAACAGCATCTCCCGAATCATGAGGAAAAAGAAAGGACAGCCAACTCGTTTGATCGTTCGAGAGGAAGCTGTTCCAAATTGAAGGAAATTACAAGTCAATTATCCACTTTCAGGATATTAATTACAAACTCGAGTCCGCTGCTTCTTTGATCCCCCGACTTTATGCAACCTTTTTATATCGTTCTCCTTTTTTCTTCTCAACGTTTTCTTTTCTCGTTTCATTATTTATTTATTTATTTATTTATTTATTTATTTTTTTTCGAATCTATGGAGTTTCATTTCTCAGTCCGTTCGCCCACTCCAGAGTTTTTACTTCACGTACGAGATAATTATGTGAAAGAATGTTCGGTTAATAAAATAGTATATGGGGGAAAGAACTGATACGAATATAGTGCAGAAACCCCATAAATATATTGATTTTTGAGCCAACTATAAAGTGTTTTTAAAATTAATCGTATGACACTTTTCTAACGTGTTTTGACTTCAGAAATCCGAATCTGGAAGGAAAATTGACCTATCTCTAAAATTGACCAAGTTATCGTTAATTTTCAGATTTTTGGGGTCAAAAATAAAAAATTGAATTTTTCATGTATATTTATGTGGTTTAAGAGCAGGAATTCGAGTCTAGAAGAAAAATTGATCTATCTGTAAAAATGACCGAGTTATCTCCATTTTGTCGCATTTTTTAGCATAAAAATGGGGACATCTCAAAGGGAAAAAATCGTAGCTCATTTTGAACAACGGATTCGTGTTCCTGAGGTCAAAATACATAAGAAAAGTGCCATACGATCAATTTTAAAAAATAAAAAATTTTGGTCAAAATTTGAGATTTTTCCAAGGGGTACCCCTTACGATTTTTTCAAATTTTGGCCAAAATTTTTTATTTTTATAAATTGATCATATGGCACTTTTCTTATGTATTTTGACCTCAGGAACACGAATCCGTTGTCCAAATTGAGCTACGATTTTTTCCCTTCGAGATATCCTCAAATTTATGCCAAAAAATGCCTAAAAATGGGGATAACTCGATCAATTTTATAGATAGATCATTTTTTGTTCCAGATTCGGATTCCTGAGCTCAAATTACATTGAAATAAACTAAAAAATCAATATTTTATTTTTGACCCCAAAAAGCTGAAAATTGGCGATAACTCGGTCAATTTTGGAGATAGATCAATTTTTCTTTCAAATTTGGATTCCTGAGGTCAAAATACGTCAGAAAAGTGTAACACAATCAATGTTTCAAGTACTTTACTTTTGGCCCAAAAATCGATCTTTTTTTTGGATTTTCAAGGGTAATCTCACGTATAATCAGCTCAGGAATCCAAATCTGCAAGCCAAAATCATCTACTCATGCAATCGATCGAGTAATCATCAATCATTCGCCGTTGGGAGCAGAAAAATTAAGACACATCGATTGCTTTTAGTCGTAGACCTACTTTGATTCGTCGCAACCCATGCATGGGTTGAAATATTCGAATTCCTCAATTCACCAGCTAGTCGGAGCTTTGCTGGGTCGGGTAGCCACGAGCGAGGGGATTTGTTTTGAGGCGTCACCTCTGCTCAGCCCTGAAGGTGACGACTCACAACAAAGCGCTGCGCTGCTCACTGCGCTGACTCCAGCAAAGTTCGGGTTTGCTCGTAGACCAAAAAATTCGAATATTTTGACGCAGAGATGTTCTCAAATTCATTGTAAAAAAGCGATGAAATGGCGATAACTCGATCAATTTTATAGACAGACCAATTCAACTTGCGGATTCGGATTGCTTGGCTCAAAATACATTACAATACACTAAAAAAAATAAATTTCCATTTTCCGACCCCAAAATCGTAAAAATCCAAGGGGTAACCCTTTGGTGTTTTTTTTCTTCGATTTTCGCGTCAAAAATGAAGTATAAAATCGATCGTATCACGCTTCTCCGACGTATTTTGACCTTGGGAATACGAAATCGTTGACCAAATCGAGCTACGAATCAATCCCATCGAGATGTCCCTGATTTTTTCACATCTCGGATCGACGAGTCGGCGGTCAGTCTGTCGATTCGGCTTCAATATTCCAGTTCGACGTCGAATGCCCCCCATATCGCCGAGCGTATATTCCGCTAATTGCTTGTGAAAAACTTCTATCGGCTACATGTAAATAAGATGCGTGCGGACGTGCTAACGCAATTCGAGCACCGTTAGGCCAGAACAACGATAGAAAATGTAGGAATCCAGGCGGGTACTTACCGTTTGACCGTGGGCGTAGGTCGTTCCTCCGAATTTACATTTTTTCGGCGTCTCGGGTTCCTCGGTGGAAATTTCAACCTCCTCCGCGTCGGTCATGATGTCGATTTCGCCGAGCAGCACCGCGTCCGTCACGCTGGCCGGAGCTTGAACATAAATATTTATTCGTCATTTTTTCCGATATCAGCCCACGCGAACGCAACGTCATTCGCAACGACGCAACGACATCTCCGCGTTCCAATCATCCAGATTCCGGAGCAGCTGCGCCCTCGGAATACCCCGTGAAAATCTCGGATTACGGACCACGAGTATAACCAACGTGGCCGAAACTACTGCAGGAAAAGAACACCTCGTCCGTTACTGCGTCTGACAATGAGTGTTGAAGCCACTTCGCTCTCGAGTACTTTTGAGCACTCGCACTTGCCTCTCGCCTCTCTCGCCTCTCTCGCCTCTCTCGCGATGCACTCGCTGCGTCGAAGTACCGGCAGCTGAGGAAGCCGAGCTGACCCCCTCGGAGATTTCGGTACGGCGTTAAGTTAACGAAGAAAATAATAAACGATCGACGACGAACGTTCCTCGCTCTGGAAACGCTGAAACACTAACAAAGCTGATACAATCTCGTCCAGATACAACGTCCGCCAACAGGCGCCTTTCGTCGTGATCTCGCGGGCCGGGAGATCGGGAACGAACGGGCGAGAAAACCGGGATGAAAATAAATTACGCCGTTCTTCGGACGTCCTACACTTATCCTACTTGGGAAAAAAGAGCCTCCGAAACATTTGCGAGGATCGCAATACCGTTTCCATTAATCATGCCGCATCGGCGTCGAGATGGCGTCATCGTAGGAGGTCTTACCTCGGACCTCGGGATATCGGGAGAACGTAAGGAATCCCGTATTAATCGTTCCTCTCCTTCGTACCGTTCACTCGTATTCGCCGCAAAGAAAGCGGCGGCGGGCGAAGAAGAGAAAAGAAAAGAAAGATAGAAAAAAAAAAACAGAAAAAAAAAAAGGGGATATCGAACGGCTAAAAGTTGACTCGCAATAAAAAGTGGCTTTTCCTCCCCCACCCCCCCGGATTTTCTTCGTCCGCTCTAACGGGGAACGGAGAGAGAGAGTGTGTATGAGGCGGTATCGCATCGCGTGGGTGGAAACGGCATCCCTTAAGCCCCGTTAAACCTACGATATTGATTTATGCTGTACGCCGATGTGATACACCCCGAATCCGAGATTCTACCCTATAGTAAAATCGTACTCCCCGAATCGCGCTGCTCTTCTTACGATTGTTTCAACGCGTTCCACCGCCACGAATCACCGGATTCGACCCAAGTGAGCGGAGATCTAACGATCGAAGCGATCGTCCCTCCTCGTCCCTCCTCCTCCCCCCCCCCCCCCCGCCCCTCGATGATCCCTCGCTCGCGTTACAACCCCCGGCCCGTTTAGATCCGATTTTAATCAATTGCGCCCTCCGCCGCGTTCGCCGATGCAACGGACGGGGGGGACACCACGCGTACTCGGAAAGCCGGTTGCACCGGCTCAACGCGGTCTTACGACCTTCCACCTTCCACCTTCCACCTTCCACCTCCACCTCCTCATCCTCATCCTCATCCTCCTCCTCTTCCTCGTCGTCGTAGGTCCGCCCATTATATTCCGTCTAAGTAACCGACGTCGGGGGTGTTGAAACTACGGTTACAACGTGCGCCGAACTAGCACCCCCCCACCCCCCCACCCCACCCCCCCTTTCTCTGCCCGCCCCCCGGCCATTATCGTACACCTACTTTCCATGATAATATGTTTCTAAGACCGTACCCGCGCTGGGTATAAGCTCTTCGAAGTAGCCTCAGTCGCCCCCATATCGCACGTACAGTTTCTCAGGGGAAGCGGCGGGAGAAGGGGGGTGGGGTGGGGGGGGGGGGGGGTGGGGGGGGGAGGGTGGATGGAATACCGACGGGACGGGAAAAGATTTTGAGACGCGCGCGGAGAGCGAGAGGGGGATGAAAACGGGTAGGTAACGGGTAACGGGGAGTGGGAACGGGAATGGGACTGCAGCGGAGTCGTACGGCTCGGCCGACGTCGACGTGAATCGATTCTCGTGCACCCCGCAATGCACGTCTACCACGACGCGACAAACGTACCTACGTACCTACGTATGTACCTACCTACGTATTACGTACCCTAACGTACGTACCTACGTCGTACACGGGCGGACGGGGAAAAAAAGGGAATTTTTTCCTGAAGCGGACGACGATCGTTTCGCGGTGAAAATAATTTTCGTAACTTCGAATTCCCACCCCCCGTCTCGGGACTTTGTACGCGGGCGAGCGCTCTTTTTTTTTTTTTTTTTTTTCATTCTTCCCCCCCCCCTCCCTTACAAATATTCAGAACGCCGTCCGCTTATACGAGCTTATACAATATTTATGGATTTGCTCTACGCACGAGTGTGTATAGTATATAATATAAAGCCATTCAAGATCCTACCGGTTTCTCATGTATTCCCCCCCCCCCCCTCCCCTCCCCCCCCTAAAAAGATGTCGAACGTGTATCGGTAGTATAAAAAAAAAAAAAAATATACGTACACCTCGAGTCAGCGGAAAAATATGTTTTTTTACCTTTTTTCACTCGAATCGTTTTTTTTATTTTTCCCGTCTTTATTTTTTTTTTATTTTTTGCTTTTTATCTCTACACCGTTCCGCTTCCGAATGGCTGACTCGTATAATACGACGAAATTCGAGAGGCGCGAGGAAACTCCGTTTTTCATACCGGCGCATAAATATATTTAGTTTTTTTTTATATATATATATATATATATTTTTTTTTTCCATATCTACTACCACCCTTTCCTTTCACTCGCTTCTATTTTATTCCACCTTTTTTTTCTTCGTAGTGTCGTTACGAGAAACGGGAAATCGCGCACGTGGGCGATGACGATCGGAAAAACGCATTCGAATCGATCCGAGAATATTGACCGAGAATTTTTTCAATCTCCTTTTTTTTTTCTCTTCACGCTCTCACTTTTCGTGGAAACGTTGATAATTTCACCCCCTCCCCTCCCACCCCTCGATTATTCGTGGAAATGCAACGTCATTTAGAGGCGCCGATTATTAAACGCACGTAAATCCATCGGATTAGCTTTTCAAATGAGACGCGCGCGGCATGCACGATAAATTATTAGCCGTCAATTATCCGTCGACGTATCGACCGTATTAGCCGGATTATTAATCCCCGTTTGTTGTGTACCGTGCCGTGCCGTGCCGTGCCGCCGCAGCTGCGGGGTACGCGAGCGTGAAAATTTTCGACCGCGAAACGGGATAAAACGAAGCGGAAGAAAAAAGAAAGAAGGGGAAGAAATTTCGAGGGTAGGTGTATTCGGTCGGATGAGAAGATTTTTTGAAGATTTCGAGGGTAATCGAGGAGCAGAATTTTCAGTCATCGCAACTTTTATTCCCCGAAATCGGTGCGGCGTTGAGGAATCGGGAACGAATGGACAACGAATGCACCCCTCCTCGCGTTCCTTCAATTAGGGGTAAAAGGATTCGCGTTACAAGCGTACGTATATGAAAAAGGATGCGGATATTATATCGTCTAAGTTGAAGACGACGCCCGTTTGAGGGGCATCCTTTGAGATCGGCTTGACCCAGATTCGGGGGAATATTGTCCCTACCGAAGAGCCTATGAAAGCTGCATAAGCGCGAGATATGCACGTACGTACGTGCATGTACACGCATACCATAGTACGTGTGTAACGCTGAGGCTCGGTCGAGATTCGTCGTCATTAAAATGTACCTGCAGGACAAAAAATTCGCGCTACGATGCCTCGAAAGTAGAAAAAACAAGAAGAAGACGAAGAAGAAGGAGAAGGAGAAGATGCGCCTCCTTTTCAGCGGTTCTCACAGATGCGCGACTTTCATTCCCACGTTTTTCGGACGTTCCCGAATTCCAAACCGAATAGAGAGACGATAAACGTTCGTTTTTCTGCTACCCAAAAATCGTCAAGCGCGTCATTGCAAAATTCGCCGACATTTCGCTACGTGCACAACTCGGTTGAGACCTTTCGCGGAGTTTCGCATACATCGGATTCGTCCTGGAGGGAGAGGAAAAGCAGGAGGAGAAGAGGGGGAGGAGGAGGAGGAGGAGGATAAAAGGGAGGTAAAACAGCTGCACAGAAACGTCGCTACCGTACCCACCGACCCCGCCGCGTTATTCGCGTCTCTTTATGATGCGCCTTTGGGTTTTATCGGCGAAACTGCGTATGTACGGCACAGGTATGTACGTTACGTACCGTACATACCCATGCATGTACCTACCCGTGTACATGACGCGAGGGTCGAAAATCCACCGTGAAAAAGAACGCACGTAACGTGTGCACGTATACACGTTGCGGGTTCAAAGTATGCCGAGGTGTGCGTTGTCTCTGTGCGTAAATACACGCAAGAATCTATGTACATACATATGTACATACATATGTGCGTGGGGATGTATCTATCGAATCCGAATATACAGGGTGCACCCCGTTTCGTCCCGGTGTTTCGCGCGTCCCCGGGGCGTTTTTTTTAGGTGTTTATTTATTTTTCTCATTCGTTTTCCGGCTTCCGTAGAGTATCTTCTATCTTTCGTTTTTTCTCCATTTTTTTCCTCGGATTTCTTAATTTTATTTGATATTTTCCTTACCTCGCGGAAGCCCCGGTAAAATATAGCGTAGGTACATAGGTATATAGGTATATAGGTACAAGTCCGAGATTATGTATCCCGCTGATGCAGCGACCTCCGCGTGCCGAGGTGTGGGATGAAAAGGTATGGAGAAAAATAAGAGGGAGATGAAAAAAAACATTTAAATGCAACTCCGACGAAAGAGAGTAGCGATGTTCGATCTCCTCATTACGCTGCCACCGTATGTTGCGCTGTAATATTTTATTGCGCTCGGAAAACCGAATTAAATGGGACCACCGAACTCGACTACCCTGTCGAAGGGTAAAGGAAAGAATCGAATGAAAAAATTACACAGCAGAGAATCATCGAAAAGGAATCGTATGTACATGTATATTTTATCGATTTTCGAACGGGGAATAGAAAGAATGAGGAGATTTTAAATTTGAAACAAAAAAAAAGAAGTATTTAGAAGTATTTTGACCGGTGACGCGATGCACTTGATGTACAAGGGTTTGTGGAAATATGGAAAACAAAAAAAAAAAAAAACAAACAAACAAACGAAATGGAAACAAAAAAAACAAAATGAATGAAAGAAACGGCAAATGCGAAACACAAAAGGTAGAGGGATAATAATTCACAGTATCTGCGCCGCAGTCCGTACTACCTATTGTATATTTTACAGTATATAATATCTATATACACACATATGTATACGTTACGCGCATTCGGGGACGAGTGAGATTTTATAATGACGGTGATTTTATTGTCCGCAGGACGTAGAGATAAAATCTATCCACCCATCCCACGCGGATGGCTCTGCGCGTTATTTATATTCGAAATTTTTTTATTCCATAAACCTCTACCGAGCGACAACTTTGAACGCTACTCATTGCGCACAAATATACATATACATATATGTATGTATGTATTTTAATATCGATGCGCACATAGCAGTAAAATTTCAACTTGGTCGTAGAGACAGATATGAGTAGCGTGTGGGTACACAGGAATTTACATAAATACAGAACAGCCGATATAAATGATAACGCGATAACGCCGGGCCTAATGTGCTTCTTTTTTTCTATTCGTTTCTCCTCTTTCATAGAGAGCAACTCGTAAAATCCGGACAGTAATGTTACATAAAATACGTAGCTCCCCCTATACGTATAGGTACCAGTGCTACACATTTATTTACGGTACGGGTCGCTCAGAGCGAGCTCAAAAACCCTTTCGGCTCAACTCGATTCCCGACGGTCTTCCATTTTCACCCATTGAATTCGCGATAAGAGGGCAACGGGGCTTCTCTCGCACGACTCGGAGTACAGCGAACGGTGTGTACGCCCGCGTATCTTGCGACACCGAAACAAAAGAAGTCTCGCCGCTCGTTTCCTTTTCCTCGGAGTCGGAGGATTTATTTATTTTTTTTCTTTTTCTTTTCTTTTCTTTCTCCTTCACCCCTTTTTCTCGCCCCACCGTCGATGTCGACCGGTCGCGTCGCGGTAGCTCGTTCCAAAAAAAACTAAATTTTCTTTTCGTTCCGAACGAAATTCCCGTCTCGTGTTCACGATTGTCGCAACGTCCGGACGACGGCGATGATCGGAGGGAGGGTTCTCGAAAACGAGAACTTTTTCGGCGAAAAATTTTCAATTTTCAGGTGCCACGGTGGCCGAGACGCGCGCGTTCGGGGAACCGCGTAACGAGGGCCGGAGGAGGTCCGCCCGTACCGCGGGTAGTTCTACCGGTTTCGGGCGAGACGAGGTTGACGCACGGCGGACCGAGCGCCGACCGTTTCCACTTAAAAGAGTCCGTGTCTCGCCGCGCGATGCGGGTACACGTAAAAGCCGACCGACTGGCTGACTGACGACGACGACTCCTCCTCTCGTTTCGTTCTCCGCTAATTCAGCTTTCCTACGCCTCCGACAGAAACGCCATAAAGCGTCGGTTGTATGTACAACGTGAGTACGTAAGTACGTATAACACGTATATACATGTATGTACATGCATATGACCCAGATAAACTATATCACCGCCGATACGTGTACGTAAACACGTAAGTACACGTCGTCGTGTGCGTTAATATACACACACCTCGTATCTTCGCGCGTTTCGAATAACGTGAAAGATTTTTTCCCTTCTATTTTCTGTATTTTTTTTTTTTCTTTTTCAGCAAAGAAAAACAAACGACCGAACGGAAAAAACGAATCGAGAAAAAAAGAGACGCGAGAGAAATATACAGACGCGCGCGCTGAGCCGCCGCATCTGCCGCAACCCCTCGAGTGCCTAATTAAAAACCCCCCCCCCCGTGTCCGGTAAATGAAAATAATCCGGGAGGAGTAATGAAAAAAAAAAAAACGTTCAACGCACGTTGTCGCGAACGCACGACAAACGCAGGATAATCGAGGATCGTTCGATCGATTTTCTTCCATAGATTTCGGCCCCCGTTTCGCTGCACGGATAGAAAATTTTGCAGCGTTGCAGATGCGCTCGGTTTCGTTACTTTCCGCGAAACGAGGGGAGACAAGCGTTGAAAACGTTCGTAAAAATTGACGCCGATTGACGAATGCGCCCCTGGATACGTCGAAGGTGCAAAAAGTATCCAAGAAAGATCCGAAGAGGTCGGATTCATAAAGGGCACAGCCGGATAAATATGGGAAATCTGCCCCCATGGCTTTTTTCGACCCACACTCGGGGGATCGATTTGGCGTCAAATAAAAATAATTCACACCTATTTTTAGCCCTTTAACTCGAACGACTGTCGAGATTTTCAAAAAAAAACCTGTTTTTTTTTTGATTTTAATCTTATTTTTATACTGAAATTCGGTGTTGATCGATGGTGATTTTTTTTCTCATTCTCAGGAGTCTTAAACATGAAAATATCGTATGATCATGGTTTTTTTCAACGAAAAGTCGATTTTTAACGAAGAAAAGAAAATTCAAATCTTGTTTTTTTTTTTTTACGGTTTTTGAAATATGTCGATTACCAAAATTTGTCAGAACGTGTATTTCACACCCCTCGACACTCGGGAATTTTTTTCAGATTTTTTTTGAAGCGGTGGAACGATGTCCAAAAAAATTTAAACGCTCATTTTTTCTACGTACTTTTTCGAGCAAAAAAAAAAAAAAAATACAAGTGCGTCGAAACGACGAATTTCAGGAAAAAAATGAGTTGTATAACGTTAATGTACAATGTATAACGTTTGACGTCTTCGAGTTTCGTCCGATAGGATTTTCCGTTTTCGACGGAAAAACGCGCCGACGAATCCAGCCGTTGGGGCCACGGCTCTAATTTTTTTTCATCCCCTATTTTTCTTCTATTTTCGTTAAATTTTTCTCTACTTCCCCCTGCGCCCATTCGTTACCCCCTCCGTTCCGCGAACTGAGTTAAAAGCCACGCTGTCTAAAACTTCGGATGTTTTGTTGCAGGTAATACACCTGTCCGTAAATTTCCAGTTTCATTTGCTACCGAGGTATCCAATATGTAAACGTACCCTTAACGTCGAAAATTCCGAAGCGCGTTTCGCGCTCGACGACCCGAAGCTTTTCTCCCCGAGTTTCTATAACTGTACCTACCTACGTAGGTAACGCCGAAACCTATTTGTCTACGCGCCCCCCCCCCCCCCCCCCCCCGTCTACTCGGGGGAGAAACCGGACGGTTCCAACGGCCGACGCACCACCGACTTGTTGATTTGAAAGCCAATATAATTTTGAAGGGGCGGGGAAGGGGGGGCTGAATTTATCACCGGCGATGACGTCCGCCCCCCCCGCACCTCGCACCTCCATTGTCTGACCACCGGCGGCTGGCCCCCCCTTCATTAATCCCGCAAAATTTAATTAAGCAACCGCCCCCCCCCCCCCCCCTCCTCGCGACCCCTCGATTCCAGCTGCGCCGGAGATCCGGAACGCCAATTCTACGCGTATCCGCATCTATGTCAAACGAGCCTTATTCCAGGAGTGGGGTGGGAAGGGGAGGGGAGGGGAAAAAAGAAGGAAAAAATTTATCGTCCCCAAAATTGCTTTCCAATAAATAAAATCAACGGGGGGAAAAAAACCGTCGATCGATCGCGCCTAATTTCAGGCCCGTGTAATCCGTGTGAAAAGTTGCGTGCCGATTTTTTCGCCGTGGTTTTTGTCGTCGTTTCAATTTTCGTTTCGCGACGTTGAAAAGAGGGGGTGGGGGGGGGGAGGGAGAGGGAGGAAGCCGGAGCGTTGGATTTTTTTTAAAATTAGGAACGACGCGTCCCGCGGCAGCCGCAGTTTCCGCAGCTGCACTCGCAGATCCATTTATCGTACGTTCGGGTGCCCGCCATTGTTGGCCGTTATAATAATTTCGCCTCTTCGCAGTCCGCGCGGCCGCCTTGTCGCCGTAAATCAATGAAGAAGACTCTTCTGGCAAGTTAATGTACGTACGGTTATAGCGTAGGGTAGCGTACGTACCATTCGTATTATTCAGCTGCACCGGTGCGCCCCTATACCGTCGGTTAAAATACCGCAAAATAATAATCGCTGCAGCCTCTCTCCGCTTTCGTTGCGCGTTACATACGTCACACTCGTTATCGTACCTGTTAATTTATCACGGGCGAAGATTCGTTTTAATTCGGAGCGGGGCGTCCGTAAATCGTTGAAACCGCGTTGTCTCTTTTTTATTTTATTTTATTTTTTTTTTTATTCCGTTTCGTTTCAGACCCCGTAGAAAGAAAAAAAAATAACGAATCGACGAACGAGTGAATAAATAATTCGAAAGATCGGCGACGACGTTGATTATTTATTTCAGAAATCGCCCGCCGGGATCGTCGTCGGTCGACGGTGAGGAAAAAAAAACATGAGCCGAATCGAACGAGAGGGTAGGAGAGGTAAAGACGGGGGTGGTGGTGAAGAAAAAGAAAAAGAAGAAGAAAAAAAAAGAAAAAAGAGGATGACGAATACGGAGGAGGGGTAGGTAGCCCAAGAAGGCACTCAACTCGCGGTCTAATTACCGCAACACCTGTGCACCCCGTACACCCTCCTACCCGCCACCGCTTCGCTCGGTTCCCCCCGAAAACCCCCCCCCCCCCCCACCCTTCTCCCCTCTCCCTTCTTTTTCAGGCATTTTTGTCCTTTTTACTTCAGGTTCTTTAAAAAATTCTTCCGGCTCTTTGGCCCCGAACAACGGCCCGCGACGCGTAGGCGGCGCCGAATATCGATAAAACATTGCGATCGGCCCGCGGGAATTTACACTCCTTCCTTCCGATTCCCTTTTTTCATTACCCTCCCGTTTCTCGTCTCCCCGTTTTCCGGTACTACCGAGTTTCATCCCGGTCACTGACCTCATTTTTATCGTAAACAATTTCTGGCGGCTCGTTCACGCGTTCTCTCGAGAGTTCCCCGTCAGGAGAATACACGCCTCGCCTGGGCTCCCTGCAGGATATATCCTCGTACGTAACCGTAACGCGCTTCGTTTCCTCGGAACAAACGTATTCTTGGAAGGAAATCACGCGTCCCTCTCCAGGGTAATCGAACCGCCCTCTTCACCGAGCCTGCTTTCTTACCACCCTTCTCTCTCCTCTCCCCCACTACTACTACTACCACCTTATCCTCCCTATTTTACCTACACACGCTCGCGTAACGCCGCGTGAATCGAGAAGGCGGAAAAATGCGAAACGGGGCGAACCGGGGGGGGGGGTAACGCTCCATATCGGGAAATATAAATATTCAAAAAACTTGGGGGGGAGCTTTTTCTTCCCACCACGTGTTTCGTTTGGATTTTCTTTCGTTTTTCTTTCTTCTTTTTTTTTTCCTGTTTTTTTTCTTTAAATACGATTTATCGACGCACTTGCGAAAAAATAACGTCAGCCACCCAGGGACTGTTACCTATTACGTATACAGTATAGTTACCTTTAATATTTATTAGCGAAGCTATACGTACGCCCGTTTAGCATATCGTGAGCACTCGTTTATAAATCATAAATATTTCAACCCTCCGCAGCTGGGCACGGGGTCCGCGACGAGGTGTACGCGGGCTTCCGCGCGCAATTCACTCGTAATCTCGATCGCGTTACTCTAACAATAACAATAACAACAACAACAATAATCGCCGCAGCGTTGAACCGATCGTTCCGAATATCGTTTCGGAACGAATTCGTTCCGACCGTGACAAACTGTACGATAATGTTCGGCCCGATATTACGTTTTTCACCGGACGACAAACCGCCGACGAACACGCGCCGCTTGCTTACTTATTGTTAGCCTCACCTGCGTGTTCGCGCTACCTAGGCCGATACATATGTGTGTGTGTATGTGTGCGTGTGCTCGTCCACGATATCGGCACGTACACACAGGTATACGCGTTTCGGTGAATCGTTGAGCCGATCTCCCTTGGAAAAAAACAAGGAGGAGGAAAAAGAGAAGAAACAAAAAAAATAAAACAACAACAACAACGAACGAACAACAACGGGGTAGAAAAAGAGAGAAATTCAATTTGTTCCTTGATTTAATTAGGACTTATTTAATCAGCAGGCGGATTTCTCGACGCCGGGCGGATTTCTCCGGACTCCGTTTGCGACGGAGGTATGTGAACGCCGGGGGGAGGGGGGGGGTATCTAAGGATACCTCCCGCAGGACGAGTAGAGGCGGGGAATACGAGGAGGAGACGTCGACGTCGACGTCGCGTTTCGACCGAAAAGAACATCCTCGACCTCGTCCTCGTCGTCGTCTACGCGGCGGTGGTTTCCGGCGCTCCGTGGACGCGAGGGGGGGGGCGACCGACCGACCGACCGATCGATCGACCGGGTATTGGATGATAGCGTTTGCCGACCGCAAAATAAATGAACAGGCCCAGCGGTCTCGCGACCGATTGCCCATCAACCGTGATGAGGGGATATTAACCAATCGCGAAGTACGCGCACGTGTGTATCCCTAAACTGCGCGAAAAACGTCGGGTATCGAAGGACCTTATACGTGTATGTACGGCACGTATACGTATATACGTATACATACAGAGCGGACAACGTGAAATTGCGCACCCCATTTGCACATGCGCGACCGTCGGCATTTGTTTCGCAGAATGTCCAACAACACTCCGCTTTCAGATTTAGCTGTCAAATACAAGGACCTAACCTGAACTTTTCGATGAGTGTATTTCTGTCGACATTTAATTAATCTCTCATTCAATTGATCAATTTTATTTGATGCTATGCCACCCTACTTATCTGTGTTTGGTTTTGTGTCGCATTATTCACCTGACACAACATACCTCAGTCATATTTAAATACGGCGATCTCAGCTGTATTGGTGATCGACAATTTGACAGCTACAGCTGAAATCTGAGGCTGTTGGTACAACACGCTAGCAGCTGATGAATTCGGCTGTCGTTTTGATTCACGCTTGCGCACAAAATCTGGGTGCGCAATTTCACGTTGTCCGCTCTGTATACATATAGTATACGTATACGTATATTTACAAAATGAGAGGTCTTTGAGCACGTTTTAACGTAATTGCCGTTGCTTGAGCAAACCTAATACCCCGCCGCGCGTACCCTTATAGCCGGTCTCGACGCCCGGACGCGGCGACGTCACGACGCCGCTAAAAGTCGCCCGTCAAAAGGCAAACTTCCAAACTCGATTACAAAACCGGAACGCCTTTCTCGAGAAAGTCGAAACCGTGCACGGTGATGCACGGTGACGCCGAGAATCGTCGTCGAGGGGGTGCGCTCCCGTCCCCCCCTTCGAAACGTCGGAAAGGGGAGAAAAAAAAGAATATTTTTTTTTTTTTCTTAAAGAAAAAAACCGTTTTCTTCAGCCACATTACGCAACGGCTCCCAAGATGCTCGAAGATCGCAAGGTTCGGGTACGAAATGATGAAGGAAAAATTGAAGGGGGGGGGGGGGGGCGAAAGAGAGAAAAAGAATAATTTTGAGAGTATAACGCCGGGGAAGAAAAATCGTCGCAAATCGTTCATTTATTCATCTCCATTCACCCAAGAACATTTCAATTTTGCGGTAGCTACGTGCCCCTCCGTTCGAAGGAAAAAATCAACGATTTTTTTTGCTATTATTTTCCACTCGTTTTTTTTTAATCCTTGTACTTCCTGGCGAAAATTGATTCCGATCTGAGGTTTTTGTTCGGTTTTATCGCGAACGTGTCTATCGGTGGGAAATAAACTGGAAGTAAATAACGCCGCGGCGCGTTACGTTTGTGCGCGACAAAAAAGCGGTAAGTAAAAGCAAAAAAAAAAAACAAAAAAAAAGAAAAGAAACAGGGAAAAATGGAAAATGGGAAATGGGAGTCGGTCGCTAATGAAATACTTTCGGTAGTATCCTTTGTGCAAGCTTTGAGGTTGCGCAAACATTTCAACCCGTTAGCGGGATATGCACGCCTGTGTATGTATACGTATACATATACCGTAGAGTATACGTAGGGCGCACGAAGCCTGTCGAAACGTTAAAAGCTCAAAAGTATATCGTGAAACGTGAACCGCGTGCGTCGCGTCGCGGTGCGTTTTCGGTTAAAATATACACGCGTGTGTACGCACACACGCAACGCCGCGGAATCGCCTTTGAGGTGGAGAAACACCGGAGGGTTCGCAACGTCGAAAGCGGGTTAAACGCGGTATCGTGCGGACTTTCCCCCGACTCCTGCGAACGAGTCCGAGTCGCCGCCGGTTTCGCCAACACCCGAAACAACTGCACCCCCCCGTGATGGATCGCCGACATCAATCAGAGCCGATCCAACGTCCGAGTTTAGGAGAGATCGGTCTCGACCGCTGCCCATGCTGCTGCGGCTGCGGCTGCTGCATCTGTACCGTGTAATTCTATTTCTTATCGCGTATACGAACGTTTCGAAAATACATTTTACCTTCGTTTCGCGTCACGAGGTGCGACGCGCGCCCTACGATCCGTTCTAATTCGTCAATTTGTGCATTTCCGTTGGCAGAGAGCTCATCTCCTTACCTCCGTGTGAACGCGATCGCGTAAATTCGCTCCGCCGATGTCATCCGATATCAAAATCCAACGGCCGGGTTGTGACCGAGATTTCTTCGATTCTCAGAAATACGAGGCCGTCGTTTCGATCGTATCGATAAGTCCGTAGTAACGATCGAGTTGTGTCGCCAATTTTTCCCTCCGGATACCGGAAAAAAATAATTGAGAGACATCTCGAGACGGGGACGGGGTATAGTTGCCGCGCGGATCCAGATACAGAAACGTCGGTGATACGCGATGGCGATGCAAATGATAGCGAATCGTCGGGTAATTTCGTTTCTCGAGTCGATTAAAATTCGCCTTTTACCTTCAAGAATTAGGGGAGGGGGGGGGGGGGGGAGCAAAATGGGGTAGGAGGGGGCAAAATGGGGTACCTCAAAAATTTGATAAAAATTTTTATATTTTTAAATTTGATAATATTGAAAACCAAGTATTTTTTCTTTTTTTCATTGTTAACGGCATTTTATTTGATAATAAAACATAATTTACCGAAAGCAACAATTATTGATCAAATAATCACTGAAAATCGCACGTTCAAATTAAGAAACAACTACAAATTACAAACAATAAACTTATTAATACTAATTTACCGAAACTTTTCACAGGTAATCACCAATAAACTTCACATATATTTTAATTTGATTATTTTCCTTCAATTACATTATTTTTGTCATTATTTAAGTTATTTGTAAAGCAAGTAGCTTGAGCTCGAACTGATAATTCTTGATAAGTGATGTCTCAGAAATCTCGCCAAAATTTGATGTTATGAAGCATTTGTTTGTACCAAAAAATGAATTCTTCATAGGTTTTATGATCTCAGCAAAGTTGCTACCGACATAAAGGATAACATAGTATCAATCTATTGAGTTTAGTGCACGTTTAACTACTAACACACCTGATTATAGATGAAGGAAATGATTACAAGTCATGTATTTGCAAGGTGATTAACCATATTCCATGATTTCTATTTCGAATAGTGAAAACGAGAAAAATCAGCATATTTAAGTCCTTGAAAACATAGCGGTTTCTTAAGTACCCCATTTTGCCCCCCCCCCCCCCCCCCCCCCCCCCCTCCCTCCCCTATGTTAAGTCAATTGATTCGGAATCGCGTTAAATTTACATCGACAAAAGAGGAGGTATAGCCTCTTCGTATGACCGATGGCAGTTCTATAGATTCCAGTCAATAATAATAATAATAATAATAATAATAATAATAATAATAATTTACTAAACAATGACAATAATAATTGGATTTTATCTCATTACGTGCGTTATTTGGTGCTTGTCGTCGAAAAAGGGGGAAAACAAAAAGAACAGATTTTACGGGAGAGGAGCTGAACTTGTTTGTGGCAAAAAAAAACTGATGCAGAATTTGCAAAAAAATTTGGATAAAACAACGACGATCGGAGGCAAATCGTTCGGTTGAGGAACGCGAAAAATTTCGTCGCGTCACGCGACGGTCGAGTTGAAAAGAACTCAAAGATGTGTTACGCGCACCGCGTACACGGTTTACCATATAAATCGGTATCCGATTTCTTGCCTACCGAATTACGGAAGAAAAAAAGGAGGCGGCTAGGAGAGAGAGGAAAAAAAATAAAAAAACAACGACGATATTGCAAATACTCTCCTTCCCAGCGACGTTGAAATATGCATTATGCATATCGCGGCCAGATTACGCGTCATCCCCCTTTCGATCGTATCCCCGTGTACGTACGTACGCCTATACGATATCTTCTCTTGTTGCATTTTCGCGGTAGACTCTCACCTTTCATATAGGTACATACATACAGTATAGTCGTTTATTTACCCGGGTATACATACCCCTCTCTATCGGTATACGCCAATATAATGTATTGTGTTCGCCGCGTGTACATATGTATGTATATACGTGTGTACACATGCACAGATATTATATTTACTCGAGAGTCGCTTCACCCGTTGAATTATTATTGTGCAAAAGTACATAATAATGCATAAATAGTACAGTATAGTTATGTGCGTCGTGTTACGTATGCAAAAACATACATGCCTATTTACTTAGGCGTACGTACGTACCTATATGTATGTATATACCTACCCCGCGTCTCGCGACGTGTATTTTTCCTATATACATACTATACATACCGTATTTACATGATATTATTGTATATACCGCGTTCCGTGTGTGGCGAAAAACTGCGCGAGTTATAAAACTTTCTCCATCCTCGCGTTGTACGACAGCTGACGTTTAAAAAGAGAAATTCCGTCGGCTCCCTAAAACCGTCGTCCCTTTCTCTCCATGAAGAAAAAAAAAAAAAAAAAAAACTAAATAAGAAACAAGATTAAAAAAGCCAACCAAATAAATGACAAAAATTCGAGTACCGTGGCCCGTCCCGCCAAAAAGCGGCGAACTTTTGCCACTCCGATTATTCCGCACGATCGCTCTTCCACTTTTTTTTTGCATTTTCATTACAATTATCGCAATCGTCGTCGTCGTTGTCTTCGTCATCGCCGTCGTTGTTCGCGTTCGCGTTCACCCTCGCGTACACAGGTGGGGAAAAATCGGCGATTAAGCGGGGAAAGAGAGGAGAGGAGAGAGAGCAAACGTCCGTAGAAGGAAGGAAGGAAGGAGAGAAAAGTCGAGCGAAATCGTCGTTGGTTGTGTAGCCCGCTGGGGTTGAGAGGGTGGAAGAGGATCCCGCCGTATAACGGCGAGAGCTTTTTTCGCAACCCCGGCACCCGAGCGCGCCGTCGGGTAATCCCGAAGATTTTCCTAAATCTTGGCAACCGGCCATCGCGCATAAATTCACGCGTGTACCTACGCGATATTATTCGTCCCCCCCTCCGAAAAATCCCCCCACCGTGTTGTACGATAACCGTGGCGAAATGTGTTTTATTTTTTTATTTTTTTTCTTTTTCTTTTTCTCTCGTTTCAGACGCGAAACTCGGCGAGGATTTTTTGGATCGTTGCGCGCCACGTGCACGTACGATGCGCGCGGGAACGTAGAGAAAAAAACGAGAAAATTTTCAGAGGAAACGAGGAGAGACGAAAAAAGCACGGATCAGAGGTGGGTTACGCGTGGACACGCGTGCGAGGCTTATATTTGCTTCTTATTCCCGAAAGAAATTTTGCAAAACCTTTGCGAACTAGGTACGAAACTGAAATGAAGAGATCTTCGGACCGGTCGATTCGTTGTTTTGTTCGACGTTTCTTCGATCGCGCGTACGTGGATTTTATCCGGTCAAGAGAAATGAAATTTCATTTATTCAAGAGACGAATCGTTTTTTCATCGTTTCTTGTTTTTTTTTTTCTTCTCCTCTTCTTCTTCACTCGTTACACTCGAAAAGTAGTTCCAAATTCATTTTGCACGCTACGACTGTCCGTGTATACCTACCTACATAAAAAAAAAAAAGCGGAGAGACGACGTGAACTTTAATTGCAAGTTCTGAGTAAAGTTTATTATACTCTTATCGTGTACAAACTTTTGCATTATTCAATTAAGTTTCTATATTAGAAAACTTTGTCGCGGTATTGTTGTTTAAACGATACAGACGATTTTATACCACACGTATATCTAGCGTGACGAACGTGGGATCGAGTGAGAATATTTTCGAAAATTGAAAATAAAGGACGGCAAAATATCAACGAAGACGGTGTTCGCGGTGAGGATTTTATTTTCTTTTTTTTTCATTTTCTCTCTTATTTCGCTTCTGCTAATACGCGTGAGAAAACGGTGAAAAAAAAAAAATTTATTAACGATGTGATTGCGGCGCGTCTAATGGATTGGTTTTATATTTAAGGAATTCGTTTTCCGAATCCGAATCCGAAGCTGGTGGAGAAGTCGGGTTGAAGGAAGAAGGAAGGCTGCGTTGGTCGTTTATTGGCCGGTCGCTACAAACCACTACTTCTAATTTAGGAAGGGGGCGGGGGGGGGGGGGGGGGGAGGAGGAGGGAATAAATGTGTACCGGAGGAAAACGATCGAAAAGCGAAACAGCGAAAAGCTATAAGTATATCGGTACGAAAGATAAATTACCCCGACGTTCTCCGACTTCCTTTTTCTCACCCATTGAATTACCCTCAAAGTGGCTACCGCCATTTATTTAGGTCAATCTTAAAACGAAGCAATCGAGCCCGCCCTCTCTCCCGTTGCTATAAGATGTCCACTGCCCGCGCTTTTTACTTTCCATTTATTTATTTATTTATTTCTTTATTTTTTTTTTCCCCAGGTGCTCGAAACAAATGGCCCCTTGTACTGTATACCTCTACCGAGGTGAAAAGTTATCGCGTTGGCCGCAGATGAGATGGCCCTCTATCTCCCCCCGTTAATAATTCATCACGCTGTGGTGGGTATTCAATTTTGGATCATACAGTTTTTCGCACCCCCCAGAAGCAAAAATCTGCTTTTTCGCCGTCCCCTATCGACCGACGGCGCGCTAATTTTCGAATTCGAAATCCGCCCGTGAGTAAGAAGTGCATTTTTTCGATCGCTGTATTCGTCGCGCGACCGGAAAAAAAATTAGGGAATACGAACGAGGGGAGGCGAAATAAATTATCGAGTCGACCGCGCAAGGGAGCAACTATCCTCCTCCTATTCGTGTATTACCACGGTTGAACTTTACACAACGTGTATACGTATATTTCTAGCGCGCTACGCCAAGAAAAGTTTCTCGACTTTCTTTATTCCCGGCTCGCCAACCATATACACTTCCGGTTGGAGTTGTTTTTTTTTTTTTTTCTTTTTTTTTTTTCTATCCCCCCTTCATTTTCCCCCCATTCACACGTTTCGTTTTTCCTTTTCCTCGGCAATATTTTTCGCACACCTCCGTTCGCGAAAGTTCCAGATTACGCGCGTGCTTTACCGGCGCAGAAAAAAAAAGATTTTCTTACATTCCGTGTAACCGGAAGGTGGTAGAGAACCGACGATCGTTCGAATCCTCGGTAAATGTATACTTTACGGAGATACGTAACACGTACGCGCGAAAAACGTACCCGTGCTCGGAGATCGATTAACGTTTACCCCGTTCCCCTCCCCTGCCTCGCGTACGTCTACAGCTCGAACGCGGAAAATTGAAAATTCCTCGGGTAAGCTCGAAACAAAAATCGGAAACGAAGCGAAACGGGAAGATAGAGAAATTTTCCATCGTCGGACGCACGTCGCTCGACGATGCGTTTTCATATCGCGTCGCGCCGACGTTTGCTCGCAAGGGGAAAATTTACCCGTCTCCGGAATTTCGCACCACCCCGTCTCGTTTACCGTGTGGCGAGAAAGCGGGGAAAAACGAAAAATGATACGGATAACTTTACGTACCGCGCGCGGTACGTAGTTACGTTATACTCAGATATTTTTCACGCGCTGAGGTGAGTCTCTTCTACCTCGAAGACGGAGAAATCTTTCGTCGATTTCTGTACCCCGTTAACGAGTAATTCCGGGCTTTTGAGCTGTTTTTTTTTCTTCTTTAATTTCAATTTCATTCGTACAAAAATTGAACGAATCGTTTCACGGGCGATTTCTTTCGCTCTCTCCCACTTTTTTTTTCCTCTTCTCTACCAGACGATACAAAATTCTTCTACACCCCCTTCGTCCGATCTCGTTCTCGCTCCGCGGAGCTTTTCATTTATTATTACAGCCTAGACACCGTGCACCCCACACACGGTAGTCCGTCGTTACATAAACCGTTTATTATTTACTACGTATATGTAAGCGAAAGCTCATCGTAAAACTTGTATCTATATATCCACGCTATTATAGGGTTGTTGTATTTGTTGTTGTTGAGCGAGCGCGCGCGAGAGGGGCTTACGAACGAAGTTTCTAACGGCAATCTTGTTAGGAACTTCGTTCGAACGGTGGAAGTGTAGAATTGACGTCGTCCGAACGAAACGCGAGAGATGAGAGAAAAAACGAAGAGAAATTAGAAACGAAAAGTACGATCTATGCGCGGGGGATTAATCGCGTCGTACGGGATTATTCTGGCGATGGACCTGAGTCGGTTTCCAAAAAAAAACAGGAGCCGAGAGAGACATCCTCGTTCCGCCGAAACGAAACTATTTCGAATTTTCTCTGATTCGCGTTCGATTTGTCCGTATCCATTTTTATTTCGCTCGAGGTCCTCGTTCCGGTGAGTCGGGAGAGGTGGAAGATTTTTTTGAAAACGAACGTTTCGGAAAATAGAATCGAAGCTCCGAGCGTTGTTACTCCGTACATTACCTAATTTCTCGAGATTTCGCGTCCCGTTCGATCAGCCGCGCCCTTAATAATATCCTCGCTCTCGTAATACCCCCTTCGGAAATTCGCTCTTCGTTACATTTTTATTTTCTATTCTCTCTCTCTTCTCTCAGCGTCCCCGAAGAACCGCCCCCCACTCGAGACGGAGAAATATGATTCGAGAGAGAAAGAAAAAGAAAAAAGAAAAATACAAAAAAGAAAAGAAAAGAAAAGAGAAGAAAAGGGAACGATCGGTGTGCGCGCAGCGGGGATTACCCGCGGCAATAAGGGGATCTATTTTGAAAATGATCGGCTCATAACCGTAATCCAGGCTTATACCGGAATTAACTCCGAATACTTATGGCGTAGGACCGCGCGTCCCGTGCATCGCCGACCAAATATATTCGGCGGCGTTGTACGATATACCTCGTGTGTGTGGCGCGTCGAGCTACGTTATTATTTCGCAGTAGTTGGATTATATTAGCTTCGCGTTTATTGTCGCCGAGTTAATAATTCGCATTGTTTGATATACCGTGCATAAACCGTGCGAGAGCGCGCGCCGCGCGGGAGACTCTTACGATGAAATTTATCAACGGCGAGGCCGGGTGTACACCCGACGACGACGACTACTACCCTCGGAGGGAGCGTAGAGTGGCTCGAAAATTAATCGGACGGAAAAACAACGAAACCGAAACTATGTATATTTCTCGAGGCCGAATGAAAATAATCCCAACGATATCGTTCGGGCATAGTATTCGTAACGTAGATTTTTGTTTTCGTCCAGCTCCCGGGGGATCGTTTCACTCGAGGCATCCCTTATATTCGGGCGAAAAAAAAAAGACTCCGGAGGTGGCGCGGTGACCTTCTTCTCCGCGGAATTTTTTTTTTCTTTTTTTTTTCTCCTTCCCTTTCGACGGAGTTATCCGGCCCACCGTTCTCCCGATAAAGAGAAAACTATATCACGAAGAGTTTCGGACGTTCTAGAACTGCGCGAACGGCGATGGAGCGAAAGAATTTTAAACGATAACTAACGAGACTTCGCACAGCTTCGCGTCTTTATGACGGCGGAGCTTTACAGCGGCGATGGAGGCGAGTAAAAATTGAAAACTTTCGCGGATAATTTAGATAAGTTGTTCTTACCGTGTATCGGGGGAGAAAACGAGATGGAAGAAACAAGGGGAATCGAACGGTGGAGAATTTTTCTCACTTTGCCTGATTCGGAATTCTTTTTTAATCCAGTTTACCAGGAATCGAAATGATCTTTTTTTTGCTGAAATTGTTTACTCGCAGATAACTGAAACGTGCGGTTTTCCGATATTTCGGCAAACTCAACGACGCTGCAAAAAATTGCGAGGACGAGGTCCGAAGCGGATGGGAAAGAGAAAAGGAAGATGAACGAGAGGACCGGTTTGGAAAAATTCTCCGCCTTTCCGCCGAGGTGTTCACACGTAATGACGGCTAGTCCGATTCCATCGGATCCGGTGAACTTTAAGAGTGACTTTAACGCGACCTGATTTCTCGAGTGCCGGTCGGAGGGAGGCGCTAGGCGCCTCTTAACATTTAAAACTGTCCGAGGACCGTTTAACCGAGGGGAAAAGTTCAACTTTTCACTCGGAAAACGCCCCGCCGATGGACGTATATCGAAAATTGAGAAACTCGGACGAGGGAACCGGCGGCGGCTATTACCCCGAAAGGTGACAACGAATTTTCGTAGACATTTTCGATTCTGTTATCATCGCCCAGAAATTTCATCCCCCCCCCCCCCCCGCGTCGCGGACCACATGAATCGAGTTCATCGATTTTAATAAATTCATTTTCTGGTCTCAATTTTTTCGCCATCGACTTTTTCCAGTCGTTCGGTAACAAGGGGATGGGTACCCGAATCGTTTCTACGCAGCGACAAGCCTCGCCCCCCCCCCCCCCCCCCCGTCGAAAATCTTATTTTTCTTTTTCTTTTCGTCCGTTCGTGCGTGGAATAAAGAGTATAGAAAAAAAAAAAGAAAAAAGAAGAAAGAGGGAACGAAGATCGCTGAGCGGCGCGTATAACGCGAATGGGGTCTGTAACGGTTGGTGGTAATACGCGGATCGCTCGAACGATTACAGGTGCTTTTCACTTAGGAGACAAAGAACTCGCTTTTCGGGGTGCTTCGGTTTCGAGAGTTTTCATCGTCAAAATGGCCCCAAAGTGGGCCTTTGTAACGCGATAATAAGCGTTTCTCCGTTATAGGTAGATAGAAGGGGGTGGTTACCGGCTGAACGAGCGATTTAAGTTTTCGATGCACGCGTAGCGGTTGAAAAAAAAAAAAAACGACAGAAATTCGCGGTGACTCGGTTAAAAACCGTCGCTGGGAAACGAATATACCGTACGTACGTGTGTACGTATGAGGTGAAAAATGTGTATCGAAAAAAAACGACGGAAGAACTACTCCGCGGTGGAAAAAAGTAGAGTATAACAATTTCGCGACGAATGTACCGCGGCAGTTTTTAAATTGCGGCGGAACGTGGACGGACGTTTTGAAAAAAAAGCGGGCGTGGAAAACGGGGAGGAGGCGGCGTAAAATTAGCGAACAATCGAACGTCAACGCTGGCGAATATCGGAAACCGTTTTAATTGAATGGGCGTAATCGAGGGACGAGAGACATTCATTTGATAAACCTGCAGATGGCTGTTTCCTACCGTTCCCGATTATTCCTGCGAACCGCCGGCACCGCGTTACACGACGATTCTCTCCGCTCCCCGCAGCCTACGGGGTTCGTTTGGACACCCCCCTCTACCCCCCCTTCCCCCCTTACTACTCCCCCTCGTCACCCGAGGCCCAATTCAATTTTGCAATCACCTTCGCGCTACCGAACGACGCTACCTACCTACCTATCATTTTTTTTTTTTTTTTCCACCTCCGATGTAACATCCGCGCTAATAGCTGGTACGTACCTTTTTATTCGGACTTTTTGATTTTCGCAATGTAGCCACAATGCGGAATCGAACATCATCGCAAAAATGGTTCGTCTTCGTTACTTTACAGATTCCTAAAACGCGTCGCCGTTGGAAAATTCTGGATAAAAAAGGAATTGCATATACGATGTTTAACTTGACACGGAACGCCCCGTATATTTTCTACTTTTTGGGTGTATAATGCGTTTGAAGGACGACAATCGATCCGATTGACGAGGTAATCCATCGCTTTGAAAAAATTTTCGAACCGTTTTCCCACGCCTGTTCGATTCGTACGGTTTGGCTCTTTTTTTTTTGTTTTCATTCATTCTTTTATCGTGTAAAAACATGAGAAAAAAATTGGAGAATACTCGATTATGCATGTACACCGCACATGGTTGAAATAACACATTATTCCAAAGTATGCGCGGGAAAAAGACAATTAGACGAAAGCGTACTTTCGAAAGGTCCGTGGGCATAATTACGACGAGCTTTCAAAAAGGACACGTTGCGGAACAAACGCGAAAAATAATGCTACGAGAGTTCTCGACGCCGTTGCGCTGCAGTATGGGGGATGGCATGCATTCCTCGAGCGAAATTTATAATTGAGTAGGTTCCCCATTTTTTGTTTTTTTTTGTTTTTTTTCGAAACACGAAAAATGATTATCTAATGATCGCGTACAACGTACGTTACAGAGTAACCGTGTGCAAAAGCTGTTTCGAGGGATGCCGTAGGAGCGAATTTACCATTAATATTTATGTCACGGGTTATCAAAAGTTTGAGCCGCGGGAATTTCGGAACAGCAACGACGGGCAGCTGCTTTTATGGGGATATAACGGTGAATCATTCGCTCCGGAGTTCCGTGAGTTTTTTTTTTTTTTTTCAACGTTTTTTGATTCGTCGAAAAATTACCCCCGGTTTTTCAAAAGTGCGGAAATATTTTATCGCGCGCGCGTGACTCGCACGTACAAGGGTCGACGAAACTTTGGCGGATCAAAGAAAAAAAAAAAAAGGTGAGAAAAAAAATGTAGAATCAAATTTTCCGGCTGAACCGTTCCAATTCAACTTACCCCCTTGGCAACCGCTACGTACGAACGCCGCCAGTGTTATCATCAGAAACGTTTTCATAATTGCACTCAATGTTTTTTGACAGAAGAAGAATTTAAACGAATGACGACGACAACGTTGACGATTTATTTATACGAAGAGCCACAAGTGGACCGTTCGGGTTTCACTGATATGATTGTTATAGTTTCCGTTCCCGTTTATTTTTCTCGAATCTTTCTCGAATGATATGTTCTCTTTGATTTTCAGACGTAGGATCTAGAAGGGCTCCTGAAAAATCGAAGGGTCGATTTATTCGATCCTCTCGGAACGAACCCGACGCTTATTTTTGGGGAGGAAAAAAGCTGCTTGGGCCGCCGCACGAGCCACGAGTCGACGGGTTCGCTGGCGTTGAAAAAAATCCTGCTTTTCGGGGGGTTGGACAGGATCCCCTGGCGCGAGTCCAGAGCCGACTGAAGGGACGAAAGGTATAAGCCGAAGAGCTCGGAGCTCGCATCGCTGATATTCTACTCCGGACAAATCACGTGATATCACGACCGCGCGCAGACTCCGTTTCACCCCGTAGACGACCGCGCGACACGCCACCCTTCCTTCTGCCGCAAGGGCGCGAGTAAAAATTTTCGACAACCTTCCCTGCACGCTGCGCACCCGCGTTTACCGTATAGGTTTTGGAAAACAGAACGCTTTTCTATTTGCAGATTTCCAAGCGGTGGGTTGGCGTACGCTCGGCGAAACGGATATAAGAGAAACTCAACCCCCCTGAAACGCTCCAGGACCCGCAACCGCAGTAGCGAAAGGATCTCGTACCTACAGGTATATTCGGTCTAGTTTTTTTTTCGAAAACTAGAACGTACCGTAAAACGAATTTATTATCACCCGCCGCACGAAAACCCTTCTGGCACGAATTGCTGAGAACTATTTTTGGAAAGAACAATTTTTTTTCCAAACTGCACCACCGCTCCGAATTACCCGAGTAATAATGCGGGCTCGAGCTCCTGTCTTTTCATTCACTCCGTTTCCTTTTTCTCTCGTAATTTTTATCGTCGAAATTTTGGAAGAAAGAAACGCAGGAGAGAAAGCTCACCCGAGGAACGGAAAGAGACGTATTGACTTCCGTTCGAACGTGAATTTCGCAACGGTGACGGATAGAAAAAAAAAGTAGGGTGGGCTTCGAACGAAGATATTATGTACTCTGACGAAACAACGTTTTCGTTTCTTAAACTCTCATTACTGTTGCTGCACTTGCGCGTAGAGGAATGTCGATCATTGAACGTCGAAAGTACTGACCGTTGTACCGTTGATACCACAACCCATAAAACGGTCAATTTTTCATCATTCCAAAAAAACAAAAATAAAAAAATCAGAGAAATCTGACGCTGCAGAATCATTGTACTCCGCGCAACTATTGCTACCTAACGGGTTTAATCTGAAAATTGGATCACAGCAATTCATTGTGCTGAAAATAATTGTTTTACTTTCACAACGCGTTTTGTTTTTTATATTTGCGAGGATTGTTTTAATTTTCTGTTATCCCATTCGAAGCTTTTAATTTCTAGATTTCATTAGCGACTATATTGTTACAATGAAAGTTCCATTAAATTTTTGAATACTTATAGTATAGTGGGAGAAAGAGTAAATTTCTCAACTCGAATACCCCAGACTTTTTACTTACTTCTGACACTTTTTATCATTTTTATTATAACAATTCTCGGCTTATAATGCGAATTTTCAGTTTAATTTCGATGTTAAATATTATTATTTTGCTTCTCCTTCCCGTGCGACGTTTTTACGGGACGAGGATTAATTAAATTTAAAAAAGTGTCGCTCCGGCAGCGGCAACTCTTATACGCAAACCTCTTACCTCTTTACACATTTTTACATTTTTTTCGGTCTTCCACAAATTTTTATTTCATTTTTTTTTTTTTTGTTTTCTGTCTCTTTTTTGCCTCCATTATCGATAAACTTATAGGTATACGTACAGACTTCCTCCATCGCTGCTGCCCATCAGGGTTGAGCCGGATGTTCGCGTGAGAAAATATTTTCACCTTCAACGATGTCTTGATAAAAGACAAAAAGTTACAATTACAATTCAAGAACGAACAAGACATTGTTAGGTATTTACTTTATTTTTTGGATTGTTTTTTTTGTTCCCCCTTATTCTTTTCTATTCTTCGCTTACCCTCGACTAAAATGTTCGTCCATTCATACCGCATGATGGATATACGTGTGCAGTTATTAAAACGTAACAAGTGTTAGTTGTTTTTTTTTTTTTTTCAAAAAAAATCTTTTTCTTCTATTCCAATTTGTATGATAATAATAATCGTTTGACTCGAGCGATCCTGGCGCATCGTGTCGCATATGTTGGTGGATTTTAATTAATGGAGAATCTCATCGGGAAAAGTTTCTACAGCGCAATGAAGAAGTAGAGCCCCTTATTATGAATATTCCGAGTAGTTACTCACCGAACTTTTTCTCGGGAGCTCAAGGCTGTCCCGTTATAGTTGCGATATTTTGTTATTTTGAAATCAGTAAAATTGAAATTTAATTGAGACGGAGCGATGTGAACCGTATTTCGCATCGTAACCAGAAAAACTTGGGCGCTTTTTCTTCTCGGGAAACAATACGGAGCTCGAATTCGTGTTGGATTTTTTATCACGGCTGACACGGATATAAATACTGAGGAGAGAGGATAAGAGAAAATTCTTATTCACTGTACAGGGGTGCGAAAGGGGTGAGAAATATGGATATAATTCGATATTGATTTATGAGGAATACATATCCGAATTCCAAAATTTCCTCGCTTATATGATACGAGTACATTCGTCTTAATTTATATCCCGAATATAACCCGAAACCCGGTTCATTTCTCGTCTAATTTATGGCAAATAAAGTTCCCTGCCTTCGAAATGAAGAACATTCTTCACAGCCGTGGATATCAATGTCACCATAATTTTCCCGCCATTCAAATTAAAGCCGTTTTCACCCGCGGTATTCTTGGTTCCTGACTCGATTCTCTCATCCCATTTTTACTGTACGAAAAAAATCAAAAAGCGAAAGAAATATGATAAATTCTAAAAACTTTTACGACACGTAGTAACATTCTCGCATCCATAATAACGTTCTAGAAAATTATAGACATTGTTAACGCAGAATCGGAACGGATTTCCAGTCAATCTAAATTAGGATAATTAAATTGAGTGGAGTTTTCAACTCCTAGACACCGATGAAGCCTATGAGTTTCATCGATGGAATTTTAGTTTTCCAAAATTCTGATGGGTAATATAACAGTAGCATTCTATTCAAATATTTTATATGATAATTTTTATTTTTTTGCTGACAATGAGATCGCTGAAATGTATATCATCCTATTATTTTCGAGGATCCATAAATAGTGGGAATTTTTTAAGGCTCTCAGATTTGTAATTCAAATTTTTGGCTCTGTTTTAGGCATGTAAGTTGGGCGACAATCGGATGGTTGGTTGTCCAATTGAATTAGATGTATAGAACAGCTAATTGCCCCTTGCATTGTTGAGCTATTGATCTCTAAATTGCCTTTCAAGATAAAAGGTTTTGAAAGGACGAAGGACGAAGGTAGCGCATGACGATTTCATGGTCGCGCGCGTTTTATTTCAACTTGTCGTGTTCGCTGGCGGCCATTTCCTGTATGAACTTGCCTCAGTATCGCGTCGATTCTGAATTGTGACGGTTGTGAAGTGCAGCAGTGTGCGATAGGCCGCTGTCCGCCAGTATTACCTAAAAAATTCGTAATTATTTATTTATCAGTGCGTCTTTAGTGTTGATACAATAAATAATGGCGAATTTAAGGCAAACACCCTTAACCTGCAGCGGGCACACGAGACCAGTTGTCCACTTAGCTTTCTCCGATGTAACGGAGTCCGGCTACTATCTAATTTCGGCATGTAAAGGTAACTTTTCCGAGACATTTCATTTAACGATGTTTGACAGTTAATCGTTTGATTATTATTTTTATTTCATTGCATACCCATATGGACATCGGTTATTTATTTATGCTTTTCATTATTCCCTCTTCTTTTTACATACTTTTATCTCATGGTACTTTATTCCGTTCAACTCTTGCTTGCCTTGGCCTAGTTTCAAACGGTATCCAAGGCCCTGACCACTCGTACAATACCAACCAAAGACTTATAACGATCGCAAACGATTATAAACGGGTGGAAAAATTTAATTTCCTGCACATAACACAATCAAACTAGAATTGACGTTGGTCAGAAACTACCCTCTCTAGTCGAGGATCATCCCTCACATCTACGGTGTCCGACCCCGAATGAAACCTTAGATATGCGCACCTACTACCGGTGACTAAGGTAGTTTTTAATTAGGAATCAACTTGCTTCCTGATAGACGTCATTGATATTCGAACCCACCGAAATACATATTGATCTTGGATGTAAAATTCAAAAAAATTGATGTTATTCGGATCCCTTTATTTTTCAGATGGGAAACCCATGTTAAGACAGGGTGACACGGGAGATTGGATCGGAACGTTTGAAGGGCATAAAGGGGCAGTGTGGGGTGTGGCTCTAAACCCACAGGCCACGAGAGCTGCGACTGGGGCAGCTGATTTCAATGCCAAAGTATGGGATGCGGTAAAAGGAGAAGAAGTTCATTCCTTCCAACACAACCATATCGTCAAGTCTGTGAACTTTAGTTCGGACTCGAATTACTTGTGCACCGGTTCAAATGAAAAACTTGTCCGCATTTATGATCTGAACAAACCAGAAGCTACACCTCAGGTCAGTAGATACAAACGACCGATAAAAATAATTGAAAAGAGTAGATTTTCAACGGCATTGAATCCTCACCCAGGTATTCTCAGGACACACGAGTGGCATAAGGCATGTTACATTTTTCAAAAATGATACGGCTCTGGTTACTTGTGCCGATGACAAAACTCTCAGAGTCTGGGACAGAAATAGCAGGCAAGAAATGAAGAGACTTGATTTTCCGGCAATACCTAGTTCCATGGAAGTTTCCAGGGATGGAAATGTAATCACGACTACGCACTCTAATGTCGTCACCTTTTGGGATAGCAAAGAGTAAGTGGGAAAAATAAAAACTTGGAAATAATGGCATGCAGGATTGCGAGGGTTACAAGATCAGATACATTTACCATGATAGATAAAGATATAAACCATCTAAGGATGTCGAAGGTCCATTTATCGATGTAGACAGTTTTACTTTCAAATAATGGAGTGAGTTTTACTTCCTGATTGCTCGTGTCCTTGACGCGGACAGCCATGGCCCAGAAGGAAATGACTGCCCCACGTTTATTTTTATATCGTCACAAAATCACTCACGAGCAATGACTCTTGTTTACAATATGAAGCGAGAATAATTCATCATCTTGCTTTAGGAATATTTCACTGCATTGTGGCATTGGAATAATGAATAGTTTATGCGTCATGCGACTTATGCACTTATGCGTGCATCTTTATTGATTTTTCTCTTCTCATTTGAGGTACTGATTATCCGTTTCATCGGCTCTTCATTGTTTACAGATTAACTAAGATTCGCGAATTCAATGTTCCCACGCAAGTGAACAGTGCGAGTTTACATCCAGACTGCAGCATTTTTGTGTGCGGAGGAGAAGATCTCAAAATGTACAAATTTGACTATATTACTGGAGCAGAGATTGGTGAGTAATATTTTCAGTCTGCTTATGTCATTTAGTGAAGAACTTGTAGAAAAATTCTCACCGTAGTTACCATTGGCTGAATAACATTATTCAGTTAAGGTCATAACTCGTAACCTGTCTTGAGTAGCTGCGTCTGAAGGCCAGCCTGAGAGTATTATAATTCTGAACTTGACTTTGCCCTTCATCGATATCACTTCAACTTTTTATTTCATTGAAAAAGAAATAAAAACTCGATCAATGCCACCTCGTGTACACAATAGAAGATGAAGTTCATTCCGAGTTGCTGAATTGCAGAAATTCTCATGTATCTGATTACAGAATCGTTCAAGGGCCATTTCGGTCCTGTTCATTGCGTTCGATTCTCTCCCGATGGTGAACTGTACGCGAGCGGATCTGAAGACGGTACACTTAGACTGTGGCAGACCACCATAGGAAAGACGTACGGTCTATGGCGCTGTATAGAGCAGACTCCAATAATTCCAGAGAACGCCGCGCTCAACAACAAACAAGAGGTTTCGGCCAGCTAAATAAAAAATCTCAAGTCAGACATCAAATGATAATGTTAAACGTTTAGACTGTACGAATCATCCGGAGGTATTTTTCTTTCAAGATAGCCATCCGTTGACTATTTTTGTGATAGCAGAGGTATGCAATTTTCTAAATTAACGTGAAATTTGCTTTTATTTTTTCGGAGACCATCTCGAATTGTCAACAAGATTCGAGTGTTTATCTCTGTTGAAAACTTCAACTCTGTTCACTTCTTGGGATGAACTAAGGAGGAATCGAAGGTAAGAGAAGTGACCTTAAATTCAATGCATCAATTACTCTTTACGAGGCAATTGCGAGCTACGAGTTCGTATTTATTTATCAATTTTTGGGACATGCGATATCGACTATCTTGTCGCGCATACCTGACCCATCTTGTAAATCTTTCCATAGTAAGACAAAAAGATTTTTTATACCAAGATAACCCAGAGCTGTTGCGCTCTTTGGTGTTCGATTATTAAAAATCTTCTGTATATAAATATGTAATACACGCCTGAACAAGGTCTCGAAAATATAGTTGTACAATTCAATTCTTCTCACATACATATATTTCTTACGAACAAATCTTTTCAACCGGATCTTGGATTCTATGAATTATACCAAGTTACGGAACAATTTCAACGATATGTTAATTGATAAATGGGTAATCAGTTACATGATCAATGCAATTAATAAGCTGTACTTCAAATTGCAATTTGCTATACTATTGGAGCATGTGAATAAATGGAGGAAATAAAAACAAAGACAAGTATTTATTATAGAAAAAAAGGGGTTTATTATTATTATTATCATCATTACATTCACTATTGTTGTTATTATCATTATTAATATTATTATTATTATTATTATTATACAAACGTTATGTTTACGATTAAAATTGGTAGAGGCTAATAAAATATAAAAGAGCGACAAATAATTAAGTACGACTTAAAAGTCTATAGAGAAACAGCGTTCGTCAATATAATGGAACAGCTGCAATTGTATATCGTTACTTGATTTAATTAACATGAATTCAACACGGTATAATACGTACTCGTATTTCGAACGCCCGATTTCAACGAACCGGACCAGAGAATGATAACTCTGAGAAACATCATATTCTGGCAGTATTGTAGATTTCTCGTGATACTCTGCTGCTAAAGTGATCACGTTTCATGCATCTTTGGACGTTACTTATAAGCCATAACGGCTCATCGTTGAAATTATTGTAAACGGCCTATTTTTTTTCCTTTTTTTTTTTTGTTAATCCTTTTTCCTCTCTTCAAGTTCGATTCATGCGGTAGATGAAAAACTTCAAACAGTCTGGTTTATACGTATCATCCAGTTTGACGATAAAATGAACCGTGACACTTTTGTACAGATGCAAATATATATATATGTATATATTTTTTTTTTTTTCTCTCAATTTCTTTTATTCTTCTAAAACTAAATACTGCAATATTTATCTTCTATATTTACATTTCTGCAAACGGGTGAATCGTTCCGCGCGGGAACGTCACCCTGCGGAATTTTTTATATAACTTTATACATGACTCATCCGTCCTTTTCCTAATCGATCATTCATCGTTATCAATTTCTGTTCTGTCTGTTATTTTTATTTTTTTTTCGTTTTCGTTTTCTTTTCAACGCACGCGAGGACGCGACAAGCCGGGATTGTTTTTTTTTTTTCCTTGTTTTTTTCAGCGAACCCGAACGATCCTAGTAATCCTATTTTCCAATTTTCCAGTCCAACTAGAACGCTCCTCACACATAGTTCTGCGGCCAGTAGAATATCGAGGACGAAGTTTAACCGATGAACTGCGACAAGTCGGGCAATTTGAAACCGTTGAAGGACGAAGGGGTCGGTGAATTTCTCAGATTATTTCTCTGCGGTGGAAAGCCGCCGAATGAATTCGGCGTGGTGAACTGAAGTCTGGCGGACGCTTCCGTGGCGGCCAGAACGAAGCCACACTGGGCCGTGCAGACGTCGTCCCTGAGTATAGCCTCCCGCGAAGCTTCCCTGAGAAGCTGGTTGCAGTCGGTGACACGGAGGGAAGCGCATTGCGTCTGCGAAAAAAAACGAAAAAGGACGATCGTCAACAACGAAAGGTCTACAAAGGTGTACATTCCGACAACAAAAACTCAACAACCGTTACTCACCCCTTCGGCGGTGCAAACGCAGCTGGTGCAAGGCGTTGGGAAACCGGATTCCCCGACCGCTACGTTTCTGCCCCCTATCTGGCAGCCGTGTCTCGTTTCTCGCCAGGCGCTGAAGTCCATGTGCGGCATCGATCCGCAGGGTACTCTGGGGTTCAGGAAGTTGCTGGGTAAATCGAAAGCCGCCCGCTGCATCTCCTGGTGCTGATCCATGTTCTCGCAGATGATCTTCGACAGGGTGGTCTTCCTAAGCTCCGCGAGCTGGTGCTCGGTGAAACGGAGGTGGACGTCGTCCGTCTCGTACCAGAAACGGTCGCACTTGCGCGACTGTCTGAACTGGATGGCTATTATGCAGGCGAACGTCGGACCCACCAGCCCACCCTGGAGCGGCCGCTCGCTCATCCCCCCGGGGAAGAGGTCTATGTCGTCCACCGATGCGTAGATGCGCTTCAGTCTGGCGATCACCTCGGGCGCCATCTCCCTCGATAGGTCCTCGAAGGTCGAGGCGCGCTTCAGGTTGCACAGAGCCCTGTAGTTGTTGTAGGAGGGTATGCCGTGGTCCCTGGCCCTCTGGACGTTCAGGGCGATCAGGTCGACGCCGGAGTGGGGAATCCTGCGGTTCTCGAAGAGGTGATTGGTCACCTCGCCGGTGATGAACTGATCGAGGGTCTCCATTGGGGTGGAAACCAGACCGCGGAGCATCTCGTCGATCATACCCACTTCGTAGAGCATATCGGGATTGAAGAAACCGTCGCGCAGTAGTATGGGAGGGTCTATGTTCTGGAAATTCTGGTCCATCCGCGGGAGATGGGGTCTCAACAGGGAGTGACCTATCCTGAAAGCGGCTGCGGCGAACTCGTTCAATACGCTGGGATTGCAGGTAGGCGAATACTCCTTGTAATAACCTTGGGGCAGCAACTTCAGACCGTAGAGACTCACGGCGTTCCAGCCGAGAATACGTGGCAAAAATTCGTTGTACGTTATGTGCTGGAACATCGCTGAGATTATCCTCCTTGTGTGCTGGAATATTATCTCCCCGTCCCAGTGGGGGTTCACCTGTCTCAGACCCTCCATTATCCTGTTGTGCTCGCGCACCCAGAGCGTGTGGATGACGGCCAGTGCGGGCTGCTCCGAGACGCGTCCGTCGCCCCCTATGAAGCAGTAGCCCGACTGGGTCTTGCACTCCGGGTGGGTGGCGGTCTGCGGCAGCAGGTCCTTGCCGCGGTTCGGGTGGCGCGTTATGTTCATCCTACCGTTGAAACCCCTCAGTCCGTTGCAGATGCACGAGTTCTCGCCGTAGACGACGGACGCGTCGAGATAGGCCGTGTTCTGGTTGACCTGCTCGCGGGGACCGAGGTGCTGCTGACCCGGAAGGGACCTCATCGAGGGGATGCACATGCGGGCCCCCGAGGAGACGTTCACCGTGGGGTAGTAGTGGTCGCCGGGCGGTATGGGGAACGGGTTGCATTCGGGGTGAACGGTGCGGGCCGAGTCGCACGATCTGCAGCTCGGAATCGACTCGTGGAAACCCTTGTGGATCGGCGTCATTGTGAGGTCGTGATCGACGAACTGGGCGAACTGCATCACCATCAGGGTGTAACGGTTGTGGAGGTTCGATATGTCCGGGTGAATCACGGTCGATATCACCCTCGGGTTGGGCAGGGGGATACCCGTCACCGAGGTCATCCTCGGCTTGGAGACGCCGTCCTCGTAGACCGGGGGTAGCAGCCTGGCGAAGGTGGTCAGGGACTTGCCGAGGGTGGGATTTCGCAGGTTGTTGCAGTGGCCGCTGAGCGTCCTGAAGGGCGTCGTGGAGTCGCAGGGGGAGTCGTCCGGGGGACAGTCGAGCTCGTGCTTGTGGCTGTGGTCGTTTATCGTGGGCAGAAAGCCGGCTATGTCCACGTTCTGCAGGAGTTCGGAGAAATCGTTGTTCGGGAATCCCAACACGTTGTCGGACGAGTCGAATATCTGTCGTTTCCTGCGACGCAGACCGTGAGCGCCGTTTATTATCTCGTTGGTGGCGAGTTCGAACAATATCGAAGAGTTGGCGAGGAGAAGAGCGTCCTTGTTAGCCTTGGAAAAACTGGCGGCTGTCCCGATCGAGGATTTCGGATCCGCCGTTTTTTGCTCAAGCCAAGCGTTGTACTCGATCTGTTTTCTGGCCACCAGGTCCTGTTCGGCCTTCCTGACCGCCGCGGCTATCATCTCCGGCGTTATTTCGGACGCCACTTCGGTAGCCATAACCGAGGCCATCGAATTGTCGTCCAGAACGGCGGGCTGCGGGTGTTCCTCCCACGCGGCGAGATCCAGGATACCGTGCTGATCGCAGTTTATCTTCACGTTGAGGTAGGGGTCCTGCTGTATGAACGCCATCGGTTGTATCCTCGAGATAGCCGTGTTCTTGCACAATATGCCGGAGAGCGTGACCTTCCTTATCGCCGTTAGCTGATCGAGCGTCAACGACGACGGCGGTAGGTCGTTCTCGTACCAGAATCTGTCGGAATTTCTAAGTTTTGCGAACTGTTCCCTCAACAGGCACCCGAAGGTCGGACCGACCGCCGCGGCTTCCGTCGGCCTCTCCAGGATCCCGCCGGCCAGGAGATCGACGTCCTCCGTGGTCCCGTAGAGCGCCTCGAGATCGTCGACGTCCCTCTCGTCCATGAAGTTCTTTATGTCGGTGAAATTGACGATTTTGTCGCTACCGGAACAGTAGGACACGAAATGAGGGTAGCTCGGGAGCCCGTGGTCCCTGCCGACGTGGATCATCCTCTCGCTGGCGTCCCATACGTCCTCGTTGGAGCGCGGAATTTTCAGGCTTATCTGATGGGCGGGTCTCGTCAGGAGTTCTTCCAAGGTCACGGATCTTGCGTTCAAGGACAAGAGGGACTGCAGGGCCGCCAGGGCAACGGCGTCGAAGGCTCCTCCCCGATTGGTCGAGGAATATCCGGCGTAGAAACCGCTCCTCACCGGTTTCAAGTCAGCGTTGACGAACGCCGCCTCTCCCAGGATGCTAGGTACGAATTCGTTCAGCGTAACGTGTTGTAATTCGGCCATCAGGACGCGTCGGGCCTCCAAGAATATCCTCGTGTCGTCCCAGTGCTCGTTGATGTCCGCCAAACCGTCGGCGATTCGGTTGTGTTCGAGTAAGAGGGTCGTGTAGAGCGTACCGATCGCGGTACCATCTTTCTTGCATCTTTTGCAGGCCGCCAGTCCAACGTTGCCGCGAGTGTAGGTCCTCACCTTGTGCAGGTCCTCGTCGGTGCTCCCGTACAGGTCGGAACCGTCGATGTAACCGGAAGCCGCGTTCATCTGCTCCCTTCCTTCGAATTTGCAGCTGTTCGCCGTGAGCGTGGGTAACGAACGCGTGTAATTTTTACACTCCCGATTCGTCCAGGCGGCGTAACACTCCGCGTGCGAATTCGAACCGCCGTTGGAGCAACAGTCCAAGTCGGGGATGTGGACCGTCTCGGCTATGTCGCGCAGCAAAAGTTCGGCCCACACTCCGGTCAAACTTGACAATCCCTCGTGGTGAGAATGGTCCCGACGAAGAGTCGAGACCACTTCGAACGGCGTCGGCAAGGCGTGCGTGCCAACCGATTGCCTGGGTCTGCTGATACCTGAAAAATAAAAAGGGAAAAAGCGATGAGATGAAAACGCCGTGTGTCGATACCGAGATGAAGAGAGAGAGAATAAGTTCTGCGAAACGCCGTCGTGTATCTTATTATTACGTTGTATTACGTGATTTGTAAGTATATACATATACATGTATACCCAATGCGATAATTTTGCCACGTTTGACGAGAAATTTGTTTCTCGTTTTTGTATTATTTTTTTCTTTCGAGTAATTTCGATACGTTCGTTACGTCATCGACGGGAGAGATAAGGTCTTACGCACAGGATTGGATATATTTTAAAATAAAAACACGCGTCTCGTAACTTGTTATTAACAAATTAATGAACGGGTTGCGCTCCGGGCTGTTTGTATAATATGCATTGAACGAGTACAAAAATTGATACGCCGAAAATTCACATTTCGTTCAGCGAATATGAAAGTTTGACGATCGCTCGTAATTCGCAGAGATCGTTTTGTTGATTTATTTTTTATACTTGTTTCATACACCGCGCGGCGTGTAATAATTGGTTATACGATCGGAAAATAACGTCGGGTTTTCAACACCTGCGGATAACGCGGTTATTTACATTTAACCGTGTTGATTATTGAGGCTGATAGTTCGTTTCAAAGAAACTTAATTAATTAAACTAGTTTGCTATGTGACCCCGTAATGCTGTACCGCACCGCACGCTATAAATCTGATATAATCCGCCTCTGTCCGACAAACTTGATAAATTCGAAATTATATTCAGAATTTATCGGTGCTCGCGGTAGAAAAAACGAAGAGCAAAATTCCAGTCTCGAAATTTAATATTTTACATTTACATCGGGAATTTTGCTCGGTAAAAATGATAAAAAAATGTCCCACAAGATTCCCCATTTCGACGTTACGTTTTTCCGACGTCCGTTTCTTTGTCGTCGGGAAAAAAATATTTATTCATTCGCGGGTCGTAGAATCAATGCTGAAAAATAATAGGAAAGGATGTCCTCACATGATTTTTATTTTTAATTTATTTAAATATTTCCGCCACATTTAACGTTGTTCAATTGTTTGAAATCGTCGTAGTTCGTCGGGTTAGCGTGGGCGCCCCAGCGGCGACAATCTTGGCACGCACCATTTGCTAACAGCCATTGTACGAGTTTGGTGGTCCGCGCGTCGTGTGCTGAATTAATCAATTTATTAACTCTTAAATAGATTTTTCGACCTCGATACCTGATTCATACATTATTTAAAGAATCGCGATCGACGAAGATCGACAATTACCGTGAAAATACAATAATCAATCGACTAATTTCGGGGTAAAATATTAGCTCGAAAAAATATTTTCGAACGGAATTGTTACGGCGCAGGGTCACGTGACTACCCACAAGCCCCTGCAGTTATAAACAATCGTTCGAAAAGTGACTATCGCGGTGGGCCAGTAACGTTCTCTGATCAAATCGTAAGTTTTAACAATGTTCTCCGCTTCTGAAAAGTGATATTGTGCTTCGTCGGGAGAATGAAACACCGCAATTCGCCTGTGTTTGGATTTAGCCGCATTCGACCTATTCCAAGGACGTATCAATTACGGAACCTGCCTCGACGTGCTTGTGCTTCGGGTCTCGTGTTCCCGGCTAACAATAAGTAAGGTAGCGTGGCATTTTTATCATCTTGTTCCCCATTCCGAATTATTAGGATTTTGGCCGTGATGGCTTTGCCTACGCATCACGACTGGCGGTACCAGCCCTTGATCTACGCAGCAATCATTACGTTGTAAATACGTGAGTTGTGTCGGCCGACGCCGACCCCCATGGGAATCACGCGGGGCTTCCAGAATTTTCTTTTAGCCAACGGGGAGAGAGCAATTCATGGTGAGTCGAATGTTCTCGATTGTTGTAAAATTTTCGTTGATGAATATTTGCGCACTGAGGCTGTCGGCATCCCTCTCCGATACGAACATACGCTGTGAGTATTTTCTACGTTTTTACTTTTTTTTTTTTTTATCGCAACGCACTACAATCGCCGCGTGTATTAATTTGAAGTGTTTTTTTTCACAGGAGTTGGACATCGCTGATCGTTTTGGATTTCCCTTGCCCTGATTTCACCCGGGATGCTGACGTCCCCCCTGGGTATCATCCCGAGGGCATCTCCCTCTGATCTGCGTGGGAATTGCGACGTACGTCGTGTAGGATCTTCTTCCTCCCCGATGGGCCTTACGATGCTGACCTTCCTGGACGTCATCCCTTCGAACGATGGGGTATCTACCTTTGATCGACGTGGGAATTGAGACGTTGTGTCGGATCTTCTTCTCCGGATGTAGCTCAGGATGCTGCCCCCCCCTCTGGACATCGGGTAAGGCTTTCCAAATTTTCACTTCGTCGAGAGGGAAGGAGTAAGTTATGGTGAGTCGAACGATTAAATTTTATGAAATTTTCTCAACGACCATCTGCATGCCGCAGCTGGTGATGTTACCTCTCCCAAAACGTACATTCGCTGTGAGTATCTTCTGGAGTTTATTTTATTGCAGCTCATTAAAATTGCAGTGAAAATTAATTGTACTTGTTTCCTCAGAGCAGTTCAACGTTGTACATCGTTTCGGACTCTCTCCCTCCCCTATTCGACTGCGGACGCTGATCCCCCTGGAAATTATGCAGATGCAAGTTTTCCAGGATCAATTGGGGGAAATCAACCTACGGTGGTGAGTCTTACGTGCTTGATATTTTCGAAAATGTCTCGATGACGTTTTGAATATCGAGCTTTCTGCAACAGTTTTTTTTTTTGTTCTCTTTCTTCTACGTCTCCAAAAATTCTAAACGAATTTGACGCAACGTAATCATGGCACTAAAGTGCCACGATTTTTTCATCGTTTAATTAATGCGACTGGGTGATGTGTACGCTTAGACAAAACGTCGGTAGGTAATACCGTAATCAAAACATAATTGGTAATTAGTAATTACGAGAAGGTAAGCTGAATTATGCAAAAACTCTTAGACATTACGCGAAATAATTGTTTGAATTTGCAACTCTGTAAGTCTTTCAACTATATGGCGAGGAACAAACATTACCAGTTAATTTCAAGTTGTTATGAATACAACCTAGCCGAGTGCAGGTATATTAACTCTTATTAGAGAAATATTGCGAAATAATTAAATGTTCTTCATGATTCCGATGGAGATAAACACAATAATAATTATTATTATTACACGGTGCGATAGTTCCTCTCCGGAGTAGGAAAGTTCAGAAATATTATTTTCATCCTATTAATTTGAAATTTAGGGATTACGCAAGGGCCTCAAGAGAAAAAAAAAAACACATTTTTAGAAATGTGCAGGGAAAGGTAGCGTGTCAAGGTCGTATCCGTGGAATCTCGTTTCCCTTTTCTTATTTATTTAGGTATATTTTTCCCCATGAATTATTTATCTAACGGCGACCTCATGCTATATATGCGGATTGCATATAAGTTGATTTTTATCACAAACTTTCCTAAATTTAGAATTCCACTAATGTTTGAGTGCAGCGAGTGAAAGTTTTACAACAACAACAACAACAGCAAAAAACAACAACAATAACGATGACACTCGGGAACAAATTTAGAGAAAATTCAAACTTATTACATTCTCTTCGAATTTATACACGCGACGTGAACAAATTCGGAATAACATATTTTTTTTCTCTCTCTCATTCTTTCTTTCATCGGCCATCAGGTCCACTAGATTTTGATTATTATTGTTATTATCATTATTATGCGAGAAAGTTATGCATTTTTTTTTTATTCCTTTCTTTATCTCATATATCGTCTTCAAAGCCTTGACCTCCTTGGGACGCGAGCGAAATTCTTCACGTGGTAGTTAGGTACGCGCAAGTGACGAAAAAAAACAGATTTAAAAAATATAGGGTAGAAAAAAAGGTATAAAAAAAAACTTTACGACAGATCGAAGAGGAGGGAAAAAAATAGAAACCGTTACGTAGCTGTGTACGTGCAACTCCGAATTGCCCAGATGAACATGCGTAAGAATTCTAATTCACTCTCTCCCGTGTTTAATTGTTGGATATAATGAGCGGGCTAAATTCCGTTCGCTGTCTGTTTTATCCATTTGTTGTGTGTGTGTGTTTATTATTTTTTTTTCATTTTCTTTATATTTCTTTCCCCATTTATTTATTATTCTTTTGTTTCGACACGGCACGTCCATGGGAAAACTATTACCTATATCTCACGTAATTTTATTGCGCGATAGGGATACGGTATACCTACTTAACTTATCGTATTGTGCAACAATTTGCCCAGATTAAATCACGTCCACAGGCCAAACATCGCGACGATGTGGCAGAGCCTAATGTTATTCGGATTTCCAAATTTTCTTCTCGCTGTTTTTTTTTTTTCTTCTTTTTTTTCTTCATCTCTGGATTTCACGCTCTTTCGCGGTCCTATGGGCGCCATGCGAACGTAACCCGATACCGAGTCTCGAGCACGGTGAAATTCAAATCCTCCCCGCGTCCGAAGATGATCTCAATTAAAACGACGATTAATTAGATAATCGCTTTCAATGAAACGCACGTGTCGCGGTGTACGCGTTCGGTTTAATTCCAAGTACATACGAGAAGAAAATGATGTACATAATACAAAAGCGTGTATTACATATGTACCTTGATGTAAATTATGGTTTATTGTACGATTATAATAGTTTACATGAAACTTACATTAGCATCGTCGACGTTTCGTTACAACATCGCGATGTGCATGTAACCATCAATCAAGCAGATTAGTATCTCGTGTACGATAATACCAGCGTGTAAATTCCGTCTAATACTCGAATTTTGACAATTTCGCCTTTTTTTCATCTCTCTTCTCTCGAAACATCTTTGCTCAATTCTCCTCGTGGCGCCGTCGCCGTAATTAAAATGATTGAAAAATTGAGTCGATTAATTGCATAAAAATTTTAGCGCAATCCTCGTCCGCTATATTTATTTCACAATTAGGTAATAGATCAGCAATAAACGGTGTGAACGTGCGATCGTTAAAATTACACCAGTCGGAGCGCATCGCGATGATGAATATGTATCTCCTTTTTTTCCTCTCCTCTTTCTTCATCTTTCAAAATACGTTACATTTATTACTCAGAATCATTTCATGGTCATTCCATATACTTGTCTTTTTTTTTTTTCATTTTCATTATTTCGCCTCTTTCCGCGATCAATTTTTCTCACTTTCCTTCTCTCTCGACGGAAATGAGGACGATAATCGAGGATGTGCGTGTCCCCACTGTACACGCAGAGATGCGTAAGTAACCGCACTGCGTACATACATACGTAGATATTTGTAAAAATTCGTTGAATAACCGGCGGTGCACAGGCTGTAGGCGAGGAATCGAATGGAGAAAGTTGAGAATTACCGTAGGGGGAGGGCGGGGTGGAGGCGAAAAGTAAGTGGGAAAATGTTGGATGGTTGTTGAGAGTTTGAAGAATTTCACACGTCATATTCGCAAGTCATTGAAAAATTCAAACACGCCCGTGGGTTCACATTTATCAATCGTACCGGTGCGCGTTGTTTTTCTTTCCTTCGACCTTTGCTATAGATTAGTTTAGACTCGTCGTGTTTTTCGACGATCTAAAAAACATACTTCAGGGGTAGCGAACTACGCACGTTACGTTGAACGTTATAAAATTACCCGAAATATTGATCATATTTTTGTGGGACAAAAAAAAGCAAAAAAAAAGATTTTTTTTTATAATCGTTTTCACGTATACCGTACACGCGTTTACATAATTCCCGGAAATTGCAAGGCTGTGCTGCAGTAAAATTATTTTTACGTACCCACGTGCATATACGTATCGATTTAATGACCCACTTTCCTCGAATTTAAGACTCGTTAACGACAATCGTTTAAAAAAAATAATTTCCTCCCCCCCCCCCCCCCCCCCCTCGATCGATGAAAAATTCAAACGCACGCACGATATCGCGAAGACTTGAAAAAAAAAAAAAAAAAGAGAGAAAAAAAAAACTCGCACGTAGTTGAATTTCCGAAAGTTTACGTTCGTAAAAATTGTGCCAAGTTGTCGCAGTCGTCGAGGGCACATCGTTTCATTTGTATCATTTTACGACTTTTTATAATTCGTACGACTCCTTTTTTTTTTTCTTCTTCTTCATCATCTTTTTTTCTCTTTTGAGGCCACCCTGCACGTAGGTACGGTAGGGTACTCTCTGCAACCTTACGCACATGTAGATGATCCGTTGCGCAGGTGGTCGTCGTGTTGGGTTTGCGCGACTCTTGCTCGCTTGAGAGCGAGCGAAAGACGAAAGACATTTCACTATTTTGAGGTCAGGCCGCCTGCCCGACTCGAGTTGATTCTTGGACTCGACTCACCGTGTGCCGGCGCACCGGAATCACTTACTTTCTTTGACGGTCTTACTTTCATACTTTCGTTTCGCGTCTCCTTCGAATCGGCGCTTAGTAGTACCCTGCACGTACACACACACGAGACTTACGTACGCCGGGTACTTGAAATAACGATAATGCCGTGGATAATTATTGTTATTATTTCAACAACCACCGCCGACTTCTCTCCACGTGTCATCTCCGCGCGTACCGTCCGACGAGCGAAGGATACCGCGAACGTGGTCCGATTTTTTTCTTCCTCCTTCGATAATCTTTTGATTTTTGAATTGCGCAACGTGAAATTTTGTAACCCATAAGCGATAACGATTTTTTTATTCTCGCTTGATCGCGCCTCGCGCAATGAATTTCGTTATACGTAGGATTACATTTACGATACGCGTTTTCTATTTTATTTCTACACTGTTCAAAAAAAAACGACTCGAGAATTTCAAGTATGCAAGCACATGTCGTCAGGTAGAACTACATGTATATAAAACTCCACGGCCGATGACTAATATATATATATATAAATAATCGAAATTTATATTCGAACTAATGCTTGGGCAAGCCTTACCTATATAGATTTTCACTTTCCCTTCCTGACCTACTATATAGTTACAATATGCATCTATGTATACATTAATTAAGTGTATATTCATGTACATAATTCGCCGTGAAGAGATTCGTATATATATATGTATATATTTTCGTTCACCTGCTCGGAGAAAAGAAAAGAGAGAGAGAGAGAGAGAGAGAGAAATGAATGGTAAAAATTTTATGGGAAACGCGCCTCGACGATCGTAACAATTTTTTAAAACTCAGGCGTCGCCCCCCTCCGATTTTCGAAACTGACGAAAACCAGAGAGATGGGAAAAAAATATTTGTTAAAAAATTTCTCACCGTCCGCGTACGCCGGACCGATCAGACTCAGCATCGGCGATCCTCTCGCGCCCCATGCCGGATGACGTACGTTGTTACAAGCACCAGAAGGTGTTCGATATTTGCTCGGGGGACACGGACGTTCAGCACGAATTCGACACGGCGTTCCATCCGTTCCGATTCTGTCCTCCAACCTGCCGGGAGAATGAAAAATATAAACGTGCATAAATTTATCGCTTATCCCGATTCGATTTATTCCTTTTATTTTTCACACACTTTCGTCGCTCAAGTTCACCCTCGCGTAACGACGATAATATAAAATTGATTTTTTTTTCTATTTTTCCAATCGTTTTGTACGGTTCCTTTTTTTGCTGCACGGTCATTAAAATACTTTTATATATATATATATATATATGTATGTATATCTAACCGTTTTCCTCGTACACTAATTACTAAACGATTCCAGCCGGTTGTTTTCCTCGCGATTCATTTATGTACAAGTATTTATGTATAATTATATATGGGTATGTAAACTGGTATGTATATATATATATATATATATATATATATATATATATATATATATAAGTTCGTAGCGTATTATAGGCTTGTTATTAATTCCAATGCACGGACAACTTTTACTTTCACGGTCGTGCACTACCTGCAAAGTGATAATGATGATGATAATTGGTGTATATAACTTTATCCCCAACGGTTTTGAACCGCGTTGCACCGGACGCTGACCGTGCAAGCGACAATTATTCCGCCCTTTACTTACGGTAAAGTTGTACCGTAAATGACGTTTCTCGTATTTCCATATACGAAAACCAACGGCCGCATATTTCATCCGTTCGATATATGACGGTCAAATTGGAATTATACTGGAATCGATCGTTAATTACATCGACGCGGTCGTTATATCGTGTATCGTGTGTATTGGACGCGTACCGAAAACTTGTTTTTCACACAAAAAAAAAAAAGTTATACAATTACATCCGAAGAATCGTATTATAGTCCGGATCCGAGAGAATTTGTGAAACGGTGGGAATTTAAAAATTGTAAATTTAAAATGAAAAAAAACAAAAAAAACAAAACGATTCTCACCATGTTTTCGATTGGTACGCTTGACGTTCCGCTTCTAAGGCGGCTACTGCTCTCGCTTGTAAATCTTCGTCCAGGCCGGCTACGTATTCTGAAAATTGTTGCAATATAATTAAAAAATTAAAATCAAAATCCGAACTCAATCAGTGGGCACCTATGTTATCACTTGTACGTGTAACGATTGGAATGTTATGTCGTTTGTAAGAATTTAACGAGGTGTGAAAAGTCGTTGAATAATATCGGTACAGTTTTACGAGGTGGAGAGGAGAGAAGAAAAAAAAAAAAAATAAAAAAACTATAAGACAATGGAATATTGTGCGCTAATTTTCGTCGAATATCGGGCTGCGAATCGTTCGTATTACATTGTTACGAGAATTTTTCGAAAGATTATACAACGGAGCGCGTGTAACGGTAATTTATTAATACCGTGGGATTCGTCTCACACTTATGTTTTTTTTTTTCTTTCTTTCATTTTTGTTTTTAGCTTTATTAGCCACCGACGTAATAAATGCGAGTAGGTGAACGCTGGTGTGAACGATCAATTTTCATATCGATAACCGAAATTGAAATAGTATCGTCACGTGATTTGCATCGGTGCAGGTATTGACGATATCTAATTGCAACGATCGCAATTTTTTACCTGATAAATTGAATTGGTATATAGCCGGTGACAGTGCCGAGGCGATCGTCAAAACCGCCGCAAGTAGGCCCACGATTATCATCCTGTAACAGAAAAATGAAAACCTTATTATAGAAAATTAGAGAAACCAAAAAAGTTGCAATCGATTACAGCAGAATGTTCAGATAAAATGTGTGTTTCGTTCTACGTCGTCTACCTGCATTGACTTAGGTGTGAAAAATTTTTTTTATACTAATTTCTTCCTTTTATCCCCTTTTCTGTTTCCTTTTTGCGCTTTTTGGGCATTGGGGGGAGGCTGGGAAAGAGGGGCGCAAACTTTCGAGCCTTTTATGCTCCGGATATGTAGCATATTTGAACCGGCAGCGGCGGTTACCATCTCGCGAAAATACGTACTCCGAACTTTCTTTAAATTTGAAAAAGAAAAAGAAAAAAAAATGGGATGACGACGCGAAGAATTTTCCCCTTTTCATAGGTACATAACATAACACAAACGTTATAGAATCCATTTCCTTTAAACGTATATTTTATTCCATTTTATTTCATTCATTTATTATTCTCCAAAAGATTTTCTTCTTTCTCGTCGCAGGACTTTCCTTTCGAATACCATTCGATACGACATTGTAATATCCTGGTATGGTACGAATGTGTTCATGCGTTCACATGTGAATATACGTATATACATGGGTGTATTTTCACGTACAGCCCGCGGTCGTTCGGCCGGTAGTCTCGCCTGGACGGTATCGAACGCCTTGGGCAAATTGAAACAAGAGGACAAGTCCATGGTCTTGTACCATCATGCCCCGGGGCTGTTCGATCTGAGTCACGTATTTTATATAAATCATACACGTCGTCGTCGTCGTCGTCGTGTACGCATATTTTTATGTGGGGCATTTTCTTTCCGTTTCTGCTCCTCGCTATCCGTGAACTTCGGTTTCTGGATTTTCATTCACACGGCTAGACGGGAAACCCTGCTACCTAAATTCTTCTTGCTCTTTTCTATTTTTGCGATCCAAATTTGAGGAAAAAAAAAAACATGCATACGAGTACGTGTACGTCGTGCATCGATTCTACATCTGCTTCGTCTCCTTTTTTTGCTCTCTCTCTCATCTTTCGATCCTGACATTTTATTTTATTTATACGCCGAATGCGAGATTCGAGTTATTTTGACAAATCGTTAAATATAGATATGTATAATGAATAATAAATAAATGAAATAATTATCGATGACGAACGCACGCCGTATATTTGCCCCAGGTATGTATATATATATGTATATATACATACCATATTTTACTAGTACAGTGTCAGTGGGTCAGTCGGTGGGTTGAACCACCAGTGGGCCATCGTACGCTTAACCGGAGAGAAATCTTTTTTTTTTCTTCTTCTTCTTCCTTTTTTATTTTTGGATAATCTCTTTTATAATATCAAAATCTTTCACGAGATAAAATGTACACGTATATCGCGCGTGTGTGTGTAACACATGTATTTGTACATGCGTATAAAATCTACATACATTATACTGCAACGCACGCGCGCTCCTATTTTATGTGACAATAATTTCTACTTCTTTTTTTGATCTCTACATTATTATTATTATCATTACCATCATTCGTCATCGGTATTGCATGAATACAGTAAGTGGCAACCATTACAGATGTGCAAGGGTTGTTTCTCTTTCTTTTCTTCCTTTTTTTTTTTTTTCTTTTTTCAATTTATTACACATATTATTTCAAGTTCATCGATCATCTGGTATTTTTTTGTTCCTCTCTTTCGATCTACTCTGCGTTGTAGAAAAAAAACAATTTCGGTCAACGGACACGAAGAACGAACGATTATCTTACGGAATTCGTGTAAATAGTATAGTCGATTATGTAAAGGAAAAAAAATGATGAAAGGAGAGAAAAAAATGATTCACGTATGAGTTTAGTTATAATTGAATATGACGGGGTTTATTAAACTATAAAATATCAGATTTCTGTCACGATTCATTAAACGTTATTATCGTATTATATAACATAATGCAGTCGTACCTACATTATATGCAGGTATATATTACCGTTGAATAATTTCTTCCTTTTATTTTTAGATGCACAACGTTATGTATTTTATTACACAATTATCTACACGTACACACACATAATATAGATCGGAAATTTGTTACAAACCACAGTAAAAATGAAGAAAAAAAAAACAAAAAAAAAAAAATCATTTCATTTTACATAACGTTGTGCATAGGTATACTTCCTTATTATCGTCATCATCGGTGTGCGTACTGCAGCGGTATATTGAACCGGAAAAATTAATCGAAGTGAAAATATTATTGGAATATGAACGAGAGAGAAAAATATACCGTTGATAATTCCTTTTCTTTTTAATATATTTTTTTTTTTTTCCCCTCTTCCTCATTTCACTTTGTTCATTCGTTTTCGAACGTACGGGAGAAATTGGAAAGAAAAATTGGAAGACAAAAACATCCGAGTAATTAATCGGTGATGAAAAGTGAGAGAAATTTAGAAATAAAATTAAAAATAAATTTATGTAAATAGATACGTGAAATAAAATCGTCTGCGATGAGCTTCGGTCCGTCCATATACATGTGTATATTTCACATTGCAGTTCGCGTGTATGTGTTCAGGTACATATAGGTATATCTATATAAAGTTTATACATATATATATAAATACAAGCCGTTTGCCTTGACTCCGTCATCATCTCTCGCAGATTCCATTATATGTATTTCGTTGTACATATAATATAGAAAAAATAACGCGTCAGTCAGTTACTTAACAATAAAAATTGGCGGAGCTTGAAACTCGGATTTTTTTTTTCCCCGGCTTCTTCGCTTCATTCCGTTTTATTTTCTCCTAGTTTTTTAATTTCGTCTAAATTTTACTTACTCATTTTTTAATCGCACTCGGGGGGACTGCGGAGGTTCGCAGTTTCGTAATCCGATAGAGTAATTTTTATTACATATTTGGTCGCTATATACGTGTATTATTTTATAGAATCGTGATAGGTCAAATACACATTTGAATTGTATCTCGTATAGAATGATAATCTCATTGTGAACCCCATACGGTTGAGACTTATGCGGCTCATGAATTTTTTTATTCATCGCTCATGATATCGACGACCTACATTTTTATCCTCTGCCCCGTCTTATTGTTAGATCAGAATCAAACTGCGTTCTATTTCATTCCATTTCATTTTATTTCTCTCAGTTATTTTTTTTTCTTCTTATTTCTTTTTTTTTTTCTCCGCTCTATCTTCATCGATAAATTGATTATAAGTACCCTCGATTATTAATTGATATCGAAAACAGTTCCCCTATTTTTCGATTCTCTTTTTAGTTTTTCTCTACTAAATCCCCCATTTTTTCTATTCGATTTTCATTAATTTCTCTTTTTTAGACGATTTTCCTTTCCGATTGCGCTCCTCCAAATCGTTCTGGATCTTTCTATCCGGTTACCTATTAATCCGATTAGCTTCTCCGCACATACGTGAGCATAAAATTGTCGCAGTCCTCGACGACGTCGTTTTCCATTTCCTCTTCATTTTTTATCCTTTCTTTTTCTATTTTCTTTTTCACTTTTCATCGCATCTCGCCTTCGCCGCGGTATGCCTGACTGGACACACGTCCTACTATTTGACATGCGCGATTGATCGCGAAAGCGAATTTGGTTTCGTTTTCATACTTGAATATACTATACGTTTATATTGTAAGTGTATAATAAATCGCGTGCAGGTCACGTTATCGCTATTTTGAAATTTTTACAGCGTGAAACTAGGCTTGGGAAACTCGAGGGTTTGAACTACGAATTTTTCGATTCGTTCCTCGTCCTTTTTTTTTTCGTCTCCTCGAGTTTCGTTCGGCAAATTTTCTTCCCTCCGTAAGAACGTCTTCTTCTACGAAACTCCAAAAATTACCCAAAGAAAGAAATTTCTTTTTTTCATTCTCTTTATTCTAAGTTATGGAAAAATTCTCATTTATAATAACTCACCCTATACACGTTATCCTGTTCATCCTGATGGCTTAGAATTCAGATATATATATAAACATATATATATCCACACTATTATTATATTAGAGAAAAAAAAAATTAATTTACACCAAAAAAGACATTTGAATTTTCTTTCTTCTTTCTTGTATATCTTTGCAATTCACAGTAGTTTTTTTCTTCTTCTTCTACCGTTCTTCGACACTTGTAACGATTGTTATTGTTACTATTATTTACTGTTTTTGATGTTATTATTATTTTTATTTATGATCATCTCATCATTTTATTTATTTTTTTTTTTCCTTCTTTCTGTCGATTATTAAAGTTGTTATACTTCTATGAAAATTGCACCAGAATCTTTTTAACGAAACGAGAGAATTATGTTAGAAAAAAATCGAAACAAACCAAAATCAAAATTTGTAAATCAGGTACGATAGAAATTTTTGGAGAATGTGTATATTTAAAAAAAAAAAAAACGAGACAATCGTCGGACTCACAAACCGCTTAAAGTGACGGCGGCTATGAGCTTACAGCGTCCGGTGTTCTCGTATTTACCGGGTTTCTACATCACCTTCTCCCGCACGGTGCAGGTTTTGATGGTAACGGGTCGAAAAAGGTGGGGGATGGATGGGATAGTTGTGCAGTTCGGTTGGTTGGTTTTGGATGGTCGCGGATCGGGATTCAGGGATTCGGATTTCGAAGGGATATTTTTTTCTCTCCTTTTTCAATTCATTCCACCGAATTATTTAATCTCGATATTTTTAATTACCGTTAATGTGTTGTATTCGTAATTATTTAGACGATAATCGTCGATATTAACGTCACCGGCAATCAATTGCTTTGGTAAACCAATATTTAATTACCGTACCTTCGAACCATTTTTTTTTTTTTTTTTCATCACTCACGATCGCCCGTGACCGGATTTTATTCGAAGGAAAACTTGAATATTAAAATTTTTTCGTTGAGATGAGAAATTGCCCTTGGATAATTTATAAAATCAAATGAAATTCAAGAACGATGTTACGTTGTATTACCCGCAACGACGGTAATGATAATGATATACTATAATAAAAACTAGTAACATTGGTTAATTTTTATAATTGTTTATTATTATCTTTCATATTTACACTATTCTTTTTTCACGTATATAAGGTGTATTTTCGACCTTGTGCACGTGATAATCATCATCATCATCATTATCGGGGATTTGTGGGAAATCATCTTCGTTTTATGATCAGTCAGAAATATGTTTTGTTTTATTAAATTTTATTCGTTTCTTGTTTTTTTTTCATTTGAAATTTTGCTCCAAATGCAGATGGTTTTCTCTCTCTCATTTTTTTCTCCCCCTCTCTTTCTCTCTCTCTCTTTATTTCAAGATTCTTGTAAGTTAGAAACTCGTCCCCGAACAACTGTAATCGATTTTAAACTCTAGGGATAGACAAAAAAAATAACACCTGATATCATACTTACCCAATTATTGCAACGACCAAGCAGGCTCCGCACAGAATATAGATATAATACCTATGCGGAGAGAAATCGTGGCGCGACGCGACGATTCGGAAAAGAGTAGAGATATAAAAAACGAAATTGCAAAAAGTTCTGTCAAAAATTTATCTATTTAAGAAATAAAAAAATTAAAATAAAAATAATCGAACGACAGTTTATAACGACAGATGTTATTCAATCGCCGCAATATATATATATAAATATATATTTATATTCTACATACATATATCATACGGCAATATATGTATGTATGCAATAATCGTTTTATCCAATCCCGAATAATAATAACGAATATTATTATTATTTATCATTCTTTCTTCTCTTCCTACATTCTCGACGACGCCGCGATGTACGGATTTTTTTCCATTCGTCATTATTACTTTTCTTTTTCGTTTCTTTTCAACCGATTGAATTTTATTTCGTCTGCATCGTTGTTTCCTATGCATTCACGTGCATAAAACTTATTAAAATATTAATAGACACGCGTTACGTACAGCAATATCTTTGTATCTATGTCGTCTACTTGTGTATACACATATTTACTAGTAGATATATATATATATATATATTTCTGTTTGCGAATTGCAAATTCTCAAGGTTAAAAAAAACTCATAATCACGAGATCAAACATTGTTACGTGGGTTTTCGAACAACAAGTTTTCTTGTAAACTTTTTTCGGCGGTCATTTATTGATTTTTTTTTTTTTTATTTTTCCTCATCTTTTCGGTAATCGGTACATCGTACAAAAAATACATATACACGTACGTAAAAATCGGGGTGCACGTTTGATTTATTAATTATTATTCATTCTATCGTTTAATAAAAACGCTCCGAGCAGCGGCTCTCTCGGATTTTATATTTTCACTTTGAATTATCGACTCTTACTCGTATATTTGTGTACACAGTGTCTGTGTATTTGTTCCCGCATCGATGTGTTCGTTTATCATAACGTTTTCAACTGGTCTCGTGATCGTTGGTCAACTTCAGTCGGCGTACAGTAACCGTTGGCAAATTTCATACTAAATATTTGAAAATTGTGTCGTTATTACAAATAACGGAATTGAGCCACACGATGTATAGGTGTTGGTACATCGCTGTATATTACATTTATATAGATTTGTAAAATCGCGAACGATTGATAAATTCACACGGAATTTACCGCGAACCGCGTTACCCTGTACTTTGAAGAGAAAGAAAAGCAAAGTCGAGTCAAGTTGAAGTAAAAAAAGAGAAAAAAAGGTGAATTTCCTTTCCGCGTGCACGAATATTGTATAAAATAACGACGGTAACACCGATAATTACTTTTATGGTTAATAAAATTAATCAATACATCGAATCCAAGGATGTGTATTATATTAATAATCGTCGAAGGATGAGCTAGCCGCTGCTGATGCTTAAACACACACGCGCGATATTTTGCGATAAAACTAAGGTCTCATTTTTAAAAATTAAATAAATTATCGGTGCAGGTATCGCGATTATAGTATTCTTTTTCAGTAACTAAATAGCATTGTATATCCGTACACTGGTGTACGGGTACGTATATAGGATTCTATGCGGAGATAAACTCGCCACCTTCGCGATCTTATGATCATCAAGGCGAATGGACGCCCCGGGGCTTATGTATCTGCTCCTTGGTACACGTATACATATATACCTACTCCGCATGTCACACTGAACTTCCTGTTTCTAGAGCTTATTGAACCCCAGATCTATATTTATATACCTACCTATATGCATCGCATACATAGGGTACATACGTACCTATGTACCGATATTAAATTACGAAACTATCCGATACCTGATGGATACGATTATGATTTATATTATTATTTTTTTTTTTTTTCTCAGTTATATTTATTTCAATCGCTCGAAATAATTTCAAATTTATTTTTTTTTTCTCCTTCTCTTCTCCGAGTCGATATCAATTGATTCCGATCGATGACATTTATGCTACGCGTATTGCTACTGCAATTTACGTCGTTGAATTAATTTTTTTTTCTAAACTTTTTCGATGTACAGCGAAGAGGGAATTATTTATATTCATTCACTTATCCTTACCTTGATGCGTTTGGTCGAAAAAAAATATTTTCGCTGGTCGTTGCCGGCCAGAAGCAGCTCTAAATGTTGGACAGCGAATTCGTGGAGTGAGATAATCAAATTTCCCAAAAAGTTACAAAGTTCTGAATTTTTTCTAACAATTAGTTGAAAATTTGAAATTCAGAACGACCGAACTGTAGACAGTGATTCTTAGATACAGGATTACATGTCCTCAGTCTATCGTCATTCGATAGAAAAAAGTGATTCCAATTCTTTCGAAATTTTCTTTTTCATATTCTACGCGACGCGCAGTAATGATCTTGAAAAATCAGCGCTCTCATACCGACCCGTGTACACGGCATTTAATCGCCGGTTTTCCTCATTCCATTTCACAATTTATACTCGCGTTGCGCTATCACCGCTGGAATTTATTTACCTACCATATAGTTTTACCGGTATACATACGTACGTACGTACGTACGTCTCACCTACTCATACATTACATGGAAAAAGGATTTTCGAATTTTTTTTTTTTCAAATCAGGCTCAACGCAGGTACACCCCTATCGCATATTTTACAATCTCGTAAATTTATTAACTAGTTCAGTGAATCGAGTGTATTACCGATGAAAATATGTTCGCAGGTTCGACACGTGAAAAATGGAGACGAAACCAAAAAAATCTTGCACGAACGTGCTCGTTCGTACGCGTATACCTAGGTGGGTCATGTGATCGGCGTACGAGTGTACGGTGGTACGTACGTGCGGCGGGGAGACCGGCAGAGTCACGGGACTCAGTGAAAGTGTCTTGTCGGATTTCTGTGTTGGAATACACACCTCGCGATATTTTGTATACGTATATGCATGTACGTACGTACGTACATCAATTCACACGTTCGAATACCGCTAGCGGTTTATATCCTGTATGCGGAGGTATTAGCGGGCGAGCGTTCCTAAGAGGGCAGGAGAGGCGAAGACGAGCGTTAACTTGAAATGAAATGAAATGAAAAGAAAAGAAATTGGCGAAAAAGGGAAACGGAGGAACGGGGGGGGCGGGGGCCTCCGCAGAAAGTGGTTTACCACCCGACGAACGACCGCCACCGCACGACTCCTCCATTTTTTTTACTCGCGACGATCTCCGGGTAACAATTACCGCTGATGCCCGACGGACCTACCTCACCCTCGCGTCCGCTTTTCTTGGCCTCCTTACTTCGGAGGCTGTAAAAGATTACGGTAAAAAATCAACGGCGGCTGATACGATAAGTCGCGCGGAGAATTCGCCTCTTTTTTTTTTTTTTCTCTCTTCTCGTTTCGCGCGAACGAATCGAAAGAAAAAAAGCAAAAAAAAAAAAAACAAAAAAAAAATAAAAACAAAATCAACCGAACAGAAAAAAAAAAACCATTACACATATGTGTCAGTGTGTCAGGAAGAAATTGTGCGGGCGAGAGTGAAGCTCTCGAAGTTACTCAACTCGAGTTATACACGCACATAGGTATGCGCCTATACTTACGCGGTACGTAAACGACGGTATATAACGTGTAGAAATATATAATTTGCCTACGCGACAAGCTACGGTCGAATACACTGGATGCACTTACGGAGCGATTAATATCGCGGCTTATGTATACATAGGCATGTGCACATAATATCACGTGCTCCGATGCGCGCTGCGCTCGTTTTATTTCGTTCCGAGAGAATTTTTACCATTTTTTTTTTTTTTTTTCTATTTCTTTTTTCTTTTTTTCTTTTTTTTTTTCGTCGAAAAACGGGGATGAATCCGACGAGAGGAACGTTGCGAGTTATTAATTCGCGGGCATATGTACGTGCGCGCGTACGTAACGCACGGACGTAATTACCCGTTGGTATCGCGCGTGGAAGTCGAAGCCACCGCGCGTTGCGTGCGCCACGATCTACGTGGAGATTGCTATCGGGACGTATCGTAATGACGACGATCACGATAATCGTGAATAGCGAGCTACCCGTATGACAATAGTTTCTTAGTTAGTTATTAAGAATTACAGCGTTATTTACCTTACGTTGTAGCGTACCTAAGGCAATGGCCTACCTCCCCGCTCGGTTCTTGCATACGTCACTTCATTGAACTATGACGTCAGAATGCACGCCAGTTTTTTTTCATTTTTCTATCCTTTTTTTTTTTTTTCCATCGCTATCTCGTACGCGACATGTACGTGTACACGTACATGTCGCGTACGTATGTGATGCATAAGGTAGCCTTCCTTAGGTGGAAAATTTGGTTCAAGGCTTTCAATAATAGCCACGCGAAAGAGAATCTTAGGTGACATTTATTGCAAAGCGTTTTTCGATCCTCGTATACTTGTACACACACACACACACATTATCCGCGCATCTCTCATCTTATTATAATATAATAGCGTATCGCATCTCGCATCTATTGTCTAACATTTTTTCTCTTCTTTGATTGTTGTTTTTCTTTTTATTTGTATTATTTATTTATAGGCTCGCGACGTCTGTAGATTGATGATAATTAATTTCGTCGAATCGCGGTGTAAAATTTTCACGGAGAAATATTTTTTTCACCGTCCAGGTATACTTAAATAGATTAGAAAAATGGAAAAAAAATTACCTCGATATGGGAAGTGTATAAGGATTTCTTGGAGGACGTTAACGTAGCGACGAGGGGAATTATTGTTCCTTTATTATCATTATATTTATAAATGTTTTTTTTTTTTTTTTCTACTTTTTCTTCTACTACGTTGAATACCATCGATGGGAATAGGAAGGATATTAAAAGCAATGAATAAATACCGCGCATATTTTACCTAGAGGAATAGAAAGAGAGAAAAAAGGAACTAAATTATTGAAATGTAATTGACGAGCACCGCGTACCCGTAAAGAAAATTCCTTTGGGCAATTGAGGGTTTTTTTCTCGTTTTTTGATTTTTTTTTTTTTTTTCTCTCTATTACCCGGAGCAATTTGTGCTCCGAGTGGTTGAGCGTATGTGGAATTGAGGGTTACAAGCCATGTTCTACCGTGTAATTCGTTATTTCTTGTTTCTCGTTTTTAGTTTTTTGATTCGACCAATTCACTCGTTTCGAATGACGTTACGTCGTGGTTTTTATTCGTATTTTAATTTCTTTTTACTTTTTTTTAGGGCCGCATTTCATTCGGGTGAATCACTTTTCGACCAGATATATTCATTTCGTCGTGATTTCGTGTGTTCCGCATTCTCGTATTTATTCATTTATTCATTTTTTTGTGTACCTATTCAATTTTTATAAATTTCTTTTCGAATCTTTTCGAATGTTTTCGAATTTCGTGCGCTTCGTACACCTCGTTTTTCGTGAGTCTGTATCGCACTTGACTACCCGGCGATTCTTTTCTGCTTCTCTTCGAATTTCAATTGGCTCAATCAACTCGAATGTAATTGATTTCCTTCTTCCTAATTTAAATTAGATCCCTCGTTTAATTTTCGTTGCCTAACCTCGTCAGCCGTATAATTCCTTAAAGTTTCAACGCCTCGATAACACGGCTAATAAAATTAACGTTCATTCATGTACGGGTAACTTCTGAACTAGAAACTATAACGAGTTCGTCGAACTCGAACTGAAAAGTTGGGGGTTTTTTCCCTCCACGATTTTCTTATATCCTCCTCCTTCTCCTTCTTTTTTGATTCTTTTTCTCTTCTCGTTTTCTCTTTTCGAGTATTCTAGAGGTAAAATCAATGCGATTACCGCAGCTAACAACAAATGCGCCTCATGCACGGACTCGAATGAAGTTAACACCTCGTTACAGAGGTGAAAATTTGTCCGTTCGTTATTCAGTTTAGTTTTAAAGCTCGAGATTCCTTTACTCCTAGTAGTTTAGTTGAATAGTAGTAGTAACTGCTGCGGTGGTAGAAGTAGAGGAGGAAAGAGGGGGCGGATAAACAACAATAAATAAGTTAAACGGGTGCGCTCGTGGTGACCTGCTTTCAACAGTAGACATCCTTGTGTTTCATAATACCGCGTACCAGGGCGTCCTAATGTTGCACAACGAGGTGTATGCTAAAAAGAAAGAAGGAAAATATTCAAAATTAGAAAATTTTACGCACGTAATTCACATTTGAAAGCGATAAAGTGTTGATAACTCCATCGATATTTATCCCTTTTGGATTTTTTCCATTTTAGGGCAGAGTTCTATGATCAAGAAACTTGAGAATACCCTATGAAACCCCATAAATATATCGATTTTTCAGCCAACAATAAAGTGTTTTAAAAATTGATCGTATGACACTTTTCTTACGTATTTTGACCTCAGGAATTCGAATCTAAAAGAAAAATTGACCTATCTCTAAAATTGACCGAGTTATCCCCAATTATCAGCTCTTTGGGGTCAAAAATAAAAAATTGATTTTCTGATGTACCTCTATGTAATTTGAGCTCAGAAATCTGAATCTGGAAGAAAAATTTATCTATCTACAGAATTGATCGAGTTATCGCCATTTTTCCGCATTTTTTAGCATAAATTCGAGGATATCTCGAAGGGGAAAAATCGTAGCTCAATTTGGCCAACGGATTCGCGTTCCTGAGGTCAAAATACATAAGAAAAGTGCCATACGATCGATTTTGAAAAATAAACATTTTTGGCCAAAATTTGAAAAAATCGTAAGGGGTACCCCTTGGAAAAATCTCAAATTTTGGCAAAAAATTTTTATTTTTCAAAATTGATCGTATGGCACTTTTCTTATGTATTTTGACCTCAGGAACGCGAATCCGTTGTCCAAATTGAGCTGCGATTTTTTCCCTTCGAGATATCCTCAAATTTATGCCAAAAAATGCGATAATTTGGCGATAAGTCGGTCATTTTTTGAGATAAATTAATTTTTCTTCCGGATTCGGATTTCTGAGCTCAAATTACATTTATAAAGACTAAAAAATCAATTTTTTATTTTTGACCCCAAAAATCTGAAAATTAGCGATAACTCGGTCATTTTTGGAGATAGATTAATTTTTCTTTCAGATTCGGATTCCTGAGGTCAAAATACGTCAGAAAAGTGTAATACAATCTATTTTTAAACTAATTTACTTTTGGCCCAAAAATCGCTACAAATCCCAATCGATATACCTTAGATTCTCTGGATTTTTGGGCCAAAGAGGAAGTTATGACACTTTTGTATATGTATTTTGACCTCAGGAATCCAAATCTGAAAGCTAAAATCATCTACCCATCCAGTCGATCGAGTAATCATCAATTATTCGCTGTTGGGAGCATAAAAATTAAGAAATATCGGTTGGTTTTAGTCGTAGACCCACTTTGACTCGTCGCAATCCATCGCAATCGAAATATTCGAATTTCTCAATTCACCAACGAGTCCGAGCTTAGCTGGAGTCAGGTAGCCACGAGCGAGGGGGTTTGTTTTGAGGCGTCACCTCTGCTCAGCCCCCAAGGTGACGACTCACAACAAAGCGCTACGCTGCTGACTGCGCTGACTTCAGCAAAGTTCGGGTTTGCTCGTAGCCCAAAAAATTCGAATATTTTGACGCAGAGATATCCTCAAATTCATAGTGGAAGAAGCGAAAGAATGGCGATAACTCGATCAATTTTATAGATAGATCAATTTGACTCAGGGATTCAGATTTCTGAGTGGCACGTTTGACGTGGAATACCCCATATATACATAATATGATTATTATTAGGATCGTAATTAGTTTCCTTATATTTGAAAGAATGAGAAAAAATGAAGAAGAAATTAAAAAGTTGAAAAGTTTACAAAAAAAGTAATTAAAAATGAAAAGAAACGTTGTTATTACGGTATATGCATCATATACATATAGTTACAGTTCTGTCCCTGTCGGATTGATTGAGGAAGCGATTATTACACTCAGACTCGCTATATACCACATGTATAAAATCAAGGATCCTAACATTTTTCTTTCTATTTTTTTTATCTCTTTATTCACTCGTGTTCAAGAATTTCCATAATTTACATGACGCGGTAGCTTCAACATACACAAAACTTGAGAAAATACTCTAATAATAATAATAACGATAATAATAACAACGATAAATAATCTCAACATTTTTTCGGTCGCTGGAAAATATATTTTTTTCATATAATTTTCTAGGGGAAGAAGAAAAAAAATGCAGAAAAAAATTCCTCTCGTACGCCTGTAGAGTCGTCGTCCAACGTTCTCTCATTCATTTTTATACGGCGTGAATTGCGGTGCAGGT